>NC_043704.1:107640851-107694961 GCF_006229205.1 Suricata suricatta | reverse complement strand
ACAATTGCCACTTCAGATAGCTGTGAAATTAGGTGATTAACTAGTTGGTACCTAACCTTCTAATTTCTGTATAAGTCTAATTACATGAAATAGAAGTGGGGGTTTTGATTTTTTACTTTGCTTTTCTGTTTGGAGTATCATTGAAACTACTGTATTGTAAAGGACGGAAAATAATTGCATATGTTAAAAAAATAAATTGTATAAAAAAATAAAATAAAGTAAACAATAAAAAATAAAAAATTAATTAATTAATTAATTTAAAAAATTAAAAAATAAAATCATAATTTAATCCCCAATATGGGGTCCCAGTAGAAGGTCCTTGCCCACTGAAACAGGACCCTTTCTGAGCAATGAAAGGAGATTCTTCCAATAGGAATCAAGGAAGATGGTCAAGGAAGGAGATAGACTGTACTATGAAAATAATAAATGTCAATATTGTAGAGCGCCCATTACCTCACAATTTATGAGTCAGTGTTTGTGCAGGCTTCTGAGTTCATAAGGTAAGAGTAAATAGAAATAATTACCATTAAACACCAAGCTTTGCGGTCCTCACCCTAAAGGCTGTATTTACAGAAGCAGTCTTAAGCACATCTCTGAAGAGCCATTAGCCAAATTGATGAAAGAGGAAGATCCTTTCTGAGAGCACTATAATTCAGCAATCACAGCAACATCTTAGTGTTGGAAAGAACAGACAGTAGCACTGGAACAAGACATACTGAACTACAATTTCATAGTGCCTTCTTTCCCACCAAAGATATAAAAGATTTATTTATCTTTTTTAAGGCATAGTTTCTTTGTTGATAAAAATGGGGATAATAATAGCATTTGTTTAAGGTTGTTATGGAGACTAAGAAGAGCATATGTAAAGTTCCTATCAAAATACTAGCATATATTAGAATTAAAATAAATCATAGCTATTACAGTGATGGTCACAGTCAACCCATAAAAAGTCCTATATTCTAGCTACTTTGTGTTCTCTCTTCTACTTTTTCTTTTCTTTTTTAAAAAATTTTTTTCAACATTTATTATTTTTTTGAGAGAAAGAGACAGCGTAAGGAGAGGGACAGACAGAGCGGAAAACACATAATTGGAAGCAGGCTCCAGGCTCTGAGCTGTCAGTGCAGAACCCAACGTGGGGCTTGAACTCATGAGTGGTGAAATCATGTCTTGAGCTGAAGTTAGAGACTTAACTGACTGAGTCACCCAGGTGCCCCTACTTCTTCTTTTAAATTCATTGACTCTGTGCTGTGTATTTAACTTTTTGCCTCATACGTATTTTTACCTCTCTGACCATCTGAAGAATAATTGGGCTCCATTGTCTGCTCAGTTTTTTCATCCCAGCTTTACTCCTCAGTGTTCTATATTATATCTCCCCTTGACTCCATGATCTGCATTCAATGGGCAACTTCCATCCAGTCCCTATATCTAGTTTAGAAGTGGGTAGTCAGGGAATATCTGTGAAGACTTTATGGATGAACTAAGGTATTAGCTACACCTTGAGAACAGGCAAAATTGAAATTGAAGAGGACTGTAGGTTTTCTTTTCAATATTCCATATACACCACCAAGTTCTGTTTAGCATTTGCTGTTATAATCCCATCTTCCCTTACTTCAACATTTTGGTATAGTATTTCAGTGTTCCAAGAATGGATGACATCATTGTCAGGGTCAAAAGAATTGGCCTAATTTTTATTGATAACAAGCTGGGTTGATTATTTCCTGATGATACAATAGTACTTTGATTCAAAGATTCCTGTGTTGGTGGGATCATGGGTCCAGGTGCTTTCAAATTGTGATTTGTGAAGGCCTGGAGTACTAAAAATATAGTGCATGGCCCTTCCTGGGGAATCTAGACAGGGAGGAAAGATCAGGATGCAGGCTGCTTGGCTTCAGCCCAAGCATTCCACTTTTATTGCTCCATATTGGATTTTAGATAAGATTTTACTTAGAAAATAAAAAATAATTACACAACCTGAAAAAAAAATCTTTGGAGCCTATTTCATATATGAGGAAGCACATTCTAGTCTGTTAGCATGCTGATATTATACTATTTATTTGTAAACCATTTATGTATTTGGGTCAGCAAACACTTATTAAACATCAACTCAGTGTGTGGTGTGCTTCTCAGGTCTGATGATAATAAAAATTTAAAAAAAATCCTGCCCTTGAAGAAGAAATAGCCCAGGGTAGCAGTGATTACTGGCTGTCTACTCAAAAATCCCTCCTTCCCTTCTTCTGTACAAGCATCAATGTGCCCAATTAAAAAGCAACCCTTTCTAGTCACCCCTGTAGCTCAGCATAACCAATAAAAAGTAAGCTAAGGTATTGGGTGAGACTCCCAGGAAAGTGTTGTAGAAGGAAGATAAACAGAGAAAAACGTCTTTTATCCTTTGCTTTCTCTTCCTTCCTACTGTCTGACAGGCAGACATACTTGCTGGTGTTCTCCTGCACATGCAAGAACCTAGGGATGGAAACCATGTGTTATGTCAGTTTAGAGAAATAGAAGGGTCCTAGAAACTCGATCACCTTGAAGCTGCGACACCAGCCCAGGACTGACGATTTATGCATTTCCTACATGTAAATAAAAATAAGCCTCCAACTTGTCTAAGTCACTGTTACTATTTTTTAATATTAAACAAAACCTAATCCTAGTGGACAAGAAAACAAGTAAAGAGGCGACTTCAGAAGGATGATAAATTATGATGGGGAGAGAATTTTTTAGAGAACAATGAGGTTCAAATGTAACCCAGGCCCTGGGGTTTGGGAAAGGTTTCTTAGAGAAGTGATATCTAAACTGAACCCTGTAAAATGAGTTGAAGTCCGCCAAGCAGAGTATGGGACGGAGGTATCAGGAATACGGAGCAGTGAGTCCAAAAACCTGGGGGATGGGGAGTAGGGTGAGGATCCAGTACCTTCTGGGAATTTAAAGTATTTCAGTGAAGATAGTAGGAAGAGGGCGTGGGTGGGGGAGTGGTAAGGCACGAGAACAGGTCATAAAGTGTCTTGCCTGACTAGAAAGGGAGGCCACTAAAGGATTTTAAGCAGGGAGTAATATGATAATATTTGGATTTTAGACATATCATTCTAAATTGAAGTGATGGAAAACCAATTAGGAGGCTGTTTTAATAAGATTGCCAAAGTAGAGCAAAAAAGAGGGGGATTAAAAGAAAAGAAATTTTAAGAATGTGGTTATTGATCAAATTGGATGAACCAGATGGACCCACGAGAAAGAAGAATCGAAGTTAATGTATGGGTTCCTAGGTTGGTAATTTTGTTCACTGATATAAGGAATCCAGAAAGAGGAGCAGGCTTGCTGTCTTCAAAGTTCACCAAAAGATGACCTATATCTGCATATGAACACTTGTAAATGCCAGTCATAAAAGGTAAGCTTTCTGAGTCAGCTAGCTCATTCTCTGCATGATTAACTGCCTTATTTCCTTTTGTTTCATTTTGTGGTATCTGCCCACTGATGATCTTCATGTGAAATATAGCATAATGGATGATTTTCTAGATCTAACTATGTTTCATTCTTTAACATAAAGCATCTGTATAAATGTGTCCATTGTGAAAGACATATGATACTACTGAGAAAAACACATTTCAGCAATAATTCTGCTCTTTCCTGTCACTAACCATTTTTTCTTTCTCTAGTTGGATATCAAAAATTTAAAGGGGCATCTGGATGGCTCAGTTGGTTAAGCATCTAACTCTTGATTTCAGCTTAGGTTATGATCTCACAAATTCATGAGTTTGAGCCCCACTGAGCCCACAGTGTGGAACCTGCTTGGGATTCTGTCTCTCCCTCTCTCTCTGTCTCTCTCTCTCAGAATAAATAATATTTAAAAAAAAAACAAAGAAAGCTTTGTATAGTAGGAACAAATTAGTCTAATTGTCCAAATCTCATATTAGATTTATTGTGCTCCACTACTGACATATTTTCTCTGCAACATACATTCTTTTATATCCAAGAGTAGATGTTAAGAAAATTTAGTTTAACCCTAGTCATTGTAGTGAGATCAGATTCAAGAAGGAACTTCTATTGGAATCTGTATTGTCAGGGTAAAAGCATACAAGATTACTTTGAATGGATGCAGAATGAATAATAAAAATCACTAACAGTAGTTATATCCAAACAACCAATATATCTACAGTTCTCAAACCTAAGGAAAGCAGGTAATCAAGCAGAAAGTAAACAAGAATCTTAATATAGTTTTGCTTTATTAATTTCTTCAACAGTTGTGTGTTAAGCACTTACTATATTCTCATGGAGCTGAGAATCTAATAATTGAGACAGGCCAAAACATGAGTAAATAGGTAATTACAAATTTGAACAAGTGCTCTGAAAGAAACATCAAATGTAATTAAAGAGTACAACCGAGGGGTCTGATTGAAGATTGAGGAGGGACCAAGTATCAGTCAAGGTTCAGCCATAGATAGCAAAATGCATGTTAGGTAGCTTAAACTAAAGGCATTCATTGCAGAGTATTAAATGGTTTTCAGAATGAGTGGTTGAGCTACAGACCCTAGAATTAGTTGCCATAAATGGTCCCCAAAGCCACACCACAGAAGGACCATGAAAGGACCTACTACGTCTGCCGAGTCAGAGAGCTGATATTCTTACTGCTGACCCCAGAACCACAGCCGCCAGGCTAAACTCTGCTTCATAAAAATGGTCACCTCTAACCCTGCTTTTCTCTCCAGTTAACTCAGTTCTTAATTCAAGCCTTCTATGAGAGCTTCTGTTTGGTAAACAAATCACATTCAGAACTCAGACAGCAAAGCAATATGAGTAATGCAGTCAGGAGGGAGGCCTCACCAAAAGAGACGAAGAGGTAATGAGCAAGAGAACCATAAAATCTGCCACAGGTGTAAAGGGAAGGCTTCCCAAAGGAAAGAAGTGAGGCTTGAGGGGAAATGTTGGCCAGGTAAGAGTGCGCAGAAAAGAATCACAGGAGAGATTAGCTTACCCGTGGGCCCTGAGATAGGAAGTAGCTGGCCCATCTAGAACTTAAAAGAAGACCAGCGAGTCTGGAGGTCACTGGGAGTGGGGCTCAGTGTTGGGAGGAAGCCACAGAAACTGGCCCAGGCCAGCTCAGGCAGGACCTCATACAACATGTTAACAAATTAAATGTTATATTTTGACAATTTTAATTTTTTTCCAAGTAATATTGGAAATCATTTAAAGGTGTTAAGGTAAGCGTTACTATGATCATATAAATATTTTTAAAGATAACTCGGGCTGCTGTGCGTAGAATGGGATTTAGAGGGTCCAGATTGAAGCTGGGGAGGGCTGTTGGAAGGCTTCTGCTACAGAAGCAGTGAGTGGGGATAGGAGATGGAATGAAGTGAAATGATTCAAGGCATCACCTAGAGGGAGAGAATCAACGGGGCTTAGAGGAAATAAGGAGGGAGGAGACAGTATTCTGGGGCTTACTATAAATAAGAACTAATTACAGTTGATCCCTGAACACCATGGGTTTGAACCGCATAGGTCCACTTACACACAGTTTTGTTTCTTGGGTTTTTTCCCCCTGGTAAGTACAGCACGGTTATGTAAATGTATTTTCTCCCCCTAATGATTTTCATAATAATATTTTTTCTAGCTTACTTTATTATAAGAATACAGTATATAATACATATAACATACAAAATATATGTTAACTGTTTATGATATCGGTAAAGAGTTTAGTCAGCAGTAGGCTATTAGTGTTATGCTTTGGGAAGGTAAAAGTTACGCATAGATTTTTGACTGTGCAGGGGGACGGGGAGGTCAGCCCTTTTAACCCCCACCCCAGTGTTTAAAGGTTAACTGTACTACATTATAATACAGACACATTCTCCTCCCCACAAAACAGTAAACTCTTACATCAGTATTGTTAAAGAAAGGTGAAAGTCTAAACACAACTCATTCATTACGAGGTTAAATTCCCAGTGTGTGCAATTTATCAGGTGGTATGGACTCTGTGTGGTCTTGTTTCTTTGGTTCACCCATTGTTTTTCTTCTTTGATGTGCTGTGTTTACTATAAATAAAAATTAATTACCATGTTCGATCTAATACCCTTTATACTCAGAAGAACAACTCTAGGCCTCCAGCTTTAATGTTACATAGGTTCAAAATGGAAGGAAACAGTGACCAAATGAAAGAATAAAGCAGTGGGGGTAAGTGTGAAAGATGGATGCAAGTCTGCAGGTCATAGAGAAAATAGCAAGCAATAGAGGAATTGGACAGAAACAAAGAAGAAGGATAACAAAAAGTGTTAAAAAGGTAGGAATCAGTTGAAGGAAAAAAGAAAACCCAGCAATGCAGCATTTAAATCAGTATATTTCATGCTCCAATGCATGGTATTTCTATCCAAGACCCTGTTTGTACATTTTTAACCTACATAGACATTTCCTATGCTTGCACATCTCTGTGAGGGAGCGGTACAGATCACTTACTGCAGTGAGCAAGGAAATGGGAGCTAGATATCATACGACAGGTGCCATCTCTAAATCTCTAAGGTAAGGAAGGAGAAGAGTTAACACGGAAATGCAGAGGGCCGCCTGGGTGGCTCAGTCAGTTAAGCTTCCAACTTCAACTTCGGCTCAGGTCATGATCTCATGGTTTGTGAGTAGAACCCTGCTTGGGGCTCTGTGCAGTCAGCTCAGAGCTTGGAGCCTGCTTCAAGTTCTGCGTCTCCCACTCTCTCTGCCCCTATCCCACTCACCCTCTGTCTGTCTGTCTCTCTCTCTGAAAAATAAATAAACATTAAAAATGTTTTTAAATATTGAAATGCAAAAAATGCAAAAACGATGAGAAAACTGGAGCAACACAAAAGAGGCAATGGAATAGGAGGAAAGTAAAGAACAGTCTAAGTTCCAGGTTTATCTCTTGTAGCTCCTCTTTTTCTGTTCTTAAAATCCCAAAATCCAGCTTCTCACCATTCTGAAACCATTGTAGACTTTGGTCTCAATACGAAGGCCTTTTCCATAATTATTTTCTTTCTGTTCCACTTTAAAATTAAGTTATTTAGGCATATTCCCTTTTTCCCTAAATTTACATACTTTGTAGTCTTGGTAATTATAAAAGTAATACATAGTATTTGACTTAAAAAATCAAGTAATACAAAGAGGAAATGAAAATCACTCCAAATTCCACAGTTCAGGGCAAACAAACAAACAAACAAAAAAAACCAACCCTGCAAACTATTAGATGAACCTGTTTCTGGACATTTTTCTTTTCATGGATATACATTTGAGTTTTAAGTAAATGTACCGTATATACTGTTTTTGTAAACTTTTTTTTCTTATTTAACAATGCCAGCAAAAGATTTGCCTCATTGATCTTTATGACAGCATAGATTTCATTTCTTTCTCTCTCTTTTTTTAAATTGAACTATAATTAACATACAATGTTATGTTAGTTTCGGGTGTACAACATAGCAATTCAACAATTCCGTACATTACATAGGCCCATCAACTTCACCCATTTCATTTACAGTACTGTACTATTTCTTTTGCTTCTCTGGACAAACATTTCAGTTGTTTCTACTTTTATATTAAACTGTTTCCGAACATAAAGAAAGAAGGAAATCTGAATTATTTGGTTGAAGATACCAGAACACCGATGTTAAAACTGACAGAGCACACCAAAGTGAAACCACACTTTCTCTTCATTTATGAGTGTTGACATACTTGCAGGTTTATTTTCTTGGCTTTATTAATATAGTGGTTGGATCGCTAGACTAAAAAAATATATGCTTTACATTTGATAAACATTTTAAACACGATTAGAAAAGTTGCTCAAATGTATATTTCAACTAAGAATGTCCCCAGGTTTCCAAAATAATGAGCTTTGTTATGTGTTTTACTCTTCAAAATACTAACTGATAGTTTTATTTCTTTAATTACTAATAAGGTGGAAATTTCTTCCAAATATTCATTTACTCTTTTCCTTTCTGAAATGACTTTCAACTGCTTTGCCTGTTTTCCTATCATGGTATGTATATTTTTAAATGTATTAAAAATTTTTAATGTTTTCTTTTTATTTTTGAGAGAAGAAAGAGAGGGAGACCCAGAATACGAAACAGGCTCCAGGCTCTGAGCTGTCAGCACAGAGCCTGACATGGGGTTTGAACCCATGACCCAGGAGATCATAACCTGAGCTGAAGTCAGATGTTTAACCAACAGCCACCCAGGTGCCCCTAAATTTATTTTTAATATGTTTGTTAAAGTTAGAGGAATTCACTCTTCATCTCTTATATATGTTTTAGGTAGTTTTCCTGGTTCCTGAGGTTATTTTCAAACTCATTTACTGAGTTTCTGCAGGTCAAAACCTCCTTGTTTTGTCAAGATCTATTCATCTTTGCTTTTATGTTTTTCTTCTTTTCTCTATCTCTCTCACTCTCTCTCTCTCTGTTTCTTTATCTCTCTGTCTCTCTTCTTTTGTGCATGTGCACAATATGCTTGAAAGCTTAGAAGGAACTTCCTCAACATTATACAAATTTTGATTTGTGCATTATTTAATAATTTAATTTTCTACATTTGATCAATCTACAATTTGTTGAGAATGTTTCATTTTTTCCAACTGGCTCCTCAATTATTTCACTATCTGTTTTGCATAACTAATCCTCTACCCCTCCACCTGACTTCACATGTCATATTTATCACACTAAACTCTCACGAGATGTGCTTATTCCATAGTAGCTGTGGTCCTTTCCATTAATGTCAGTCTATTCCTACAGCACACAGTTATTTTTATAACTGTTCTTTTATAACATATTTTTCTATGAAAGGGTATATCTCTTTATTCTCTTTCATCAGAATCTCCTAAACATTTTCCTACATTTATACTACCAGTTAAAATTTAAAATTATTTTTATTAAATTACAAAAAATCTAATTGGTGTTTTAATTGGAATAATATACATTTATAAATTCTTTCCAGGAGAATTTACATTTTAAAATATTTAGTGTTAACTATAGGACCAAGAACTGTTTTTTTATTTAACTCTTCTTTTATGGTTCTTGGGAGTTTCAGAGTTTTCCTCAAAGTAAAGTTCTACATATTTCTAAGTTTATTATTATCTAGATAATTTAATATTTTGTTTTTTAATACTGTAGCTTATATCCTTACTTATATTTTCTAATTAATTACTGTTTATAAAGAAAAGTACATTTTTGTATGTTATTTTTGTTACTGGTCACCTTTATAAACTCTTAATTTACTTCATTTTTTAGTATTCTCTAGAAAATCCCATATAATTATATTATCTATCAAAATTATAATTTCACCTATTTATTTTTAACATCAAGATATTGTGTTTTATTCTATTATCTAATGGCAATGGCCAAAATGACAATGATCTTCTTGATCTTAATGGAACTTTTCTAGTACATAAATTCAAAACCGATCATGATGAAAACTCTTTCCAGACATATCAGTAGGTGTGCTGAAAAAAAAGGTCTCAGACTTGTTAGTTTATCCATTAGAGTTAAACAAGTTTCTTTTATATAGTATCTCAAAGCTTTTATTGTGCTTTTTACACTTTATGAACTTTTAAAAAAGACATTTTTAATGGAGAAATTCCTAAGTTTATTTGACTATATTTCCCAAAATTAGCCTCCTTGATACACAGTTAAGTTCAACACAGACTTTTAGTTTTATGTGTAAAATATATACCATGAGTGTGCGTGTGTAATGTGTGTGTGTGTGTGTGTGTGCACGTGAGGTAAAACACACATAATCCTTTAAAAAAATCAGAAATCGTGAGTTTTACCAAATACTTCTTGAGAAATCACTAGGGACAATAGTATTTCCCCCTTTACTCATTAAAATAATCATCATTTATAGCATTCTTGGAAGGAATCTTTGCAATATTGAATTTATAAGATACTCCATGTTTTCCTGGATTCTAATTGCTAACATTTTATTTAGGATACTCATGTGAATATTTATAAATGAGGCTAGACTGCAATTGTACATTTTTGTTCCCATTGAAAAATATTGTTTTTGAGTTTTGCTGAATTCATTTAAAACATTATGAAGTTCACTTTCTTTCCTTATGCTCTAGAACAGTATAAATCACCTACAAGTTATCTGTGGCTTGGAGATATTAAAGAAAGTTATTCTATAAATTTCTCCTTTTCTTTTTCTTCTTGACTCAAATTTCATATCTAATGTTTTCCTAGAAATGTATATGCTTAGACCAAATTTTTTCACTCATTATATATTGTGTATAGTGTAAGTTTTCACTTGTTAATATATTTTCTAATATGGTATAACTTTGTTTTCTTATTTTTATTCTATCTCAAAATTCATGGGGTTTTTTGGCATTTCTAATAAACTACCTTTGGATTTATCATTTTATTCATTTTAAGTCTTTCTTTTTGGTATGGTTACTTCCCTATAGTGTTTTTCTTGTATCTATTTTGTTGACCATTTTCTATTTGGGGGGTTGAGTACTAATTGGTTTTTTTTCTTATTTAGTAATGAAAAAGTTTAAGGCTATCAGTTTTCCTGAGCACATCTTTGGATTCATTATATGTAGATTTTTAACAATATTTTTTTTTCTTTTTACATTGTCATTTTTTGCTCCTTTTTGATCCAAGAATTATTTTCTAAATCATACTTTTAAATTTCTAAGTGTTTGAATGTTCATTTTAATTCTATTTGAATTTCCTAGTTTATTTCTAATTTTATTGTACTATAGTAAAATTGGTCTCTACTATTTCCATATGTTAGAATTTGTTGACATTTCCTTTCATGCCTAAAAGACAAATAATTTATGTAAATGTCTCATGAGCCTTTGAAAAGGAGATATATTCTCTTTTAAAATGGTATAAGGTTAAATACATATTTCTATTACTCAGAAACTGGTCTTTTGTATATTTTTACTTTTTTTTCTTGGTCAGTGAAAAATTGAAGTAAATGTTTTAAAGTTTTTCTTTTGGTGTGTATCTTTGTTTCTCATTTTTATGTTGTTATTTTTTATTTCATATCCCTCAGTTATCTTCCATTCTTCTCTCTATAAATGAATGGTAAGACCACAAACCTAGTTACTCAAACCAAAACTTAAAAGAGTTTCCTCATTCAATTCAATAGTAGTTTTGTTAAGTCTACCTCCAGACAAATTGTGAATCCATCCACTTCCCACTCTCTCTATTAACACTACTCTGAGGCAAGCCAGTGATCTCCTGCATAGATTACTGAATTCAACCCTCCAGTAATCTTCTGATTCCATTCCTGAATCTCACATGGACGTCAGAATGAACGCCCCTGCTCCTCTGCTTAAATTCTCCCAACAGCTCTCCATCCAAACCCCACTTAGAATAAACGCACACTTAGCTCACAAAGATTTGCCTTGAGCCTGTCTCCGTGACCTCTGGCCACACTGGCCTTCTCTCTCTTCCTCAGATAAGACAAGCTCACTCACATATTTAGAGGGTGTGTACTATCCCCACTTTCCAAAATGTTCCTCTTCCTGTTTTATGCATTGTGGTTTCCTTCTTGTTATTCAGATCTTAGCTGAAATTAGCAATGTCTCAGAAATCTCTGATCTGATAGATTCTTGTTACTATGTCACCCTACTTTGCTTCTCTCTACAACATTCACTATTCATCATTTTATCTGGAGGTATTTATTTATTAATATTCTTCTGTATTCCATTAGAAGCTTTCTGAGAGTAGGAATATTGACTCCCCTTTTAAATTGTCTAGTAACAGAAAAGTGTTGGCACGTGGTAGATAGTCAAAATTTGTGGAAGATGAGAATGAAGAATTAATTCTGTGCGAAAGGTATAAGGCAATTATACTTTCATATGGATTATAATGGGAACAAAATAACTGTCCATTTTAATGCTTTTTGTTTTGAATTCAAGTTTATATGATTTTAGCATGAGGACATCTGCTTCTATACATGATAGAATAACAGTATGGGGACTGATCTCCCACACTGTACAATTGTAAAACCATACTAAATATGTGAAGGAATAGTTTTCAGACATTGAACAACAAACAACACAGGGTAGTAATTTGTAAGAGAAGGAAGACAAGTGAATTTAGACCAATGAGTGCTCCAGCTAAAGCAAGTTTCTAGATGGTACCAGAAAGAAGACAAACCCACAGCCCAGGCAGTCTTGCTGAGTTGAAGAAACGGAGTTTGCAGTTCATGAAAGCCAAGATGAATAGAATGTTTACAGCAAAGAGCCAGAAGGAGAAAGATGCACAGAGACAGTCTGGGAGATTGGCTGAAGGATCCCCTTAAGTTTTTTGGCTCAGTGTTGGTATGCACCTGTGTATAAGAAAACAGCCCATGACTTAGGAAAGACCCACTGGAAAAGAATAAGCAGAACAATCCCTAGAGCTCACACAGGGCCAAACATAATTTGTGCTGCCTCCAGCCAAGTGGAAAGGCCTCCTCATACACAGAGCATCTGTCAGTCCTCATGAAAGCATTGCCTCAGCAGCCAAATTAGCCCTAGACTAAAAGCTGTCCAGAACCTGCTCTAACAAACTTTAAAAGCAAGGTATGAAAGGATTGATTGTTTCCAAGTAACTTACTGAGTCCAAGAAAAAAAATCCCCCATCCCCAAAAAAGGAGAGATTCAGCATAGGAGGCAGAAAGGAACCCAATATTCAGCACAGAGTCAAAACATAACATGCATGTAAAGAGGCAAGAAACTATGCTCCATAATTAGAAGGGAGAAAGTCAACAGAACAGACCCTAAAATGCTGGAAGTAATAACATTAAATAAGAGCATTAAAACACATTTTTTTAAATTCCCCATATGTTCAAAAAGGTAGAGGAAAACATGAACACGATGAGGAGAAGGATGAGGGATATAAAAAATATTCAAATCAGGGGCGCCTAGGTGGCTCAGTTGGTTGAGTGTCCAACTTCGGCTCAGGTCATGATCTTGCAGACAGTGAGTCAGTGAGTTCCAGCCCCGTCTCAGGCTCTGTGCTGACAGCTCAGAGCCTGGAGCCTGCTTTGGATTCTGTCTCCCTTTCTCTGCCCCTCCCCTGCTCACACTCTGTTCTCTTGGTCTCTCAAAAATGAATAAACGTTAAAAAATATTTTTAAAAAATTTTTATGTCTTTTATTTACTTTTGAGAGACAGAGAGAGACAGTGCGAGCAGGGGAGGGTCAGAGAGAGAGGGAGACACAGGCTCCAGGCTCTGAGCTAGCTGTCAGCACAGAGCCTGATGCGGGGCTCAAACCCAAGAACTGTGAGATCATGACCTGAGCCGAAGCCGGCCGCTTAACCGACTGAGCCACCCAGGTGCCCCTAAAAAATATTTTTAAAAATATTCAAATCAAAATTCTAGAAATGAAAAATGATACTGTGACTATAGGTTAAAAACTGCAGAAGAAAAGTGGGGGAACTTGCAGACAAGGTGATAGAAACTATCAAAATGAAATGGAGGAAAGAAGACCATAAAGTTAGAGTTTCAATGAAGTATGAATCTATGTTATATAGCCCAACATGCATGTTTTCAGTCCTGGGGAAAAAGGGGGAACAGAATAAAATATTTGATGAAATAATAATTTAAAAATTCCAAATTTGATGCAAACTGCAAACCCAAGATTCAAGAAGCTCAATGAATCCCAGGAAGAATAAACACGAAGAAAACGACGTCAAGCCACATCATAAGTAAGTTGTTGAATTTAGCATTCTTCCTACTAGTTCTCTGTTAATTTTCTTTGGACCATTCTTTTATTTTCAAACTTTCTGAAACACGTATTTTCAGTATGTTCTTTGTGGCTTGCACATGATTTTTAGTTTTTTGAATAGAAATCATTTTCTTCTAAAATACTATTTTTTAATTTTTTTTAATGTTTATTCATTTTTGAGAGACAGAGACAGAGACAGAGCATGAGTCAGAGAGGGCCAGAGAGAGAGGAGGAGACATAGAATCTGAAGCAGGCTCCAGGCTCTGACTGTCAACACAGAGCCCAATGTGGGACTCAAATTCACAAGCCAAGAGACTATGATCTGAGAGCCAAAGTTAGACACTTAACCAACTAAGCCACCCAGGCACCCCCTCCTAAAGTCTATTTTATTTGTAATTATTACTGAAGAGTCATTTTTTAAGTTTTATTTATTTATTTTGGGAGAGCATGTATACATAAGTACACAAGCTGGGGAGGGGCACAAAGACAAGGGGAGAGAGAATCCCAAGCAGGCTCCACACTGTCAGCACAGAACCCAGCATGGGGCTTGAGATGAACTGTGAGATCGTCACCTGAGCCAAAATCAAGAGTCAGATGCTTAACCAACTGAGTCACCCAAGTGCCCCTGAATAATCGTTATTTGGTTTCACACCTTCCATCTTATTTTTATTTCTTTTGTTTTCTGTAATTTGCTATTTAATCTATCTTTGTTTTTTTATACCCCTTTGACTATATCATTGACATCCTCAACAAGTGCCCTCCTTAATGCCCATCACTTATTTAGTCCATCCTGCCACCCAACACCCCGGAAGCAACCTTCAGTTTGTTCTCTGTACTTAAGAATCTCTTATGCTTTGTTTTCATCTCTGTTTTTATCTTATTTTTATTTCTCTTCCCCTGTGTTTATCTGTTTTGTTTCTTAAATTCCACATATGAGTGAAATCATATGATCTTTATCTTTCTCTGATGGACTTATTTCACTTAGCACAGTACACTCTAGTTCCACCCACATTGTTGCAAATGGCAAGATTTCACTCTTTTTGATCACTGAGTCCATATTCATATGGACTTTTTGAATTATTGAGTCTATTTTTCTAAGCTTTGACATATTAAAAACTTGATTAAATATTTAATTCTTGATTCACAGTTTTATATTCAATGCTTTTTGATAATATTGCTCTACTGCTTTCTTTTATCTACAAATGCTAATGAGAAGTCTGATGTAAACTTATTTATTTGCCAGCATAATGAATAATATTTTTAAATAACTGAAGATCACTAATTCACCAGGATAACCTTTCTTTTCTCCCCTTTTCTATCTCCTTTTCTGTCTCTCTGTCTCTATTTCATCCCTTTCTCTCTTTCATGGGCAATGAAGCTTTCTGAATTATAGGGTGATGCTATTTCATTAAAGTAGTTTTATTCTAATATTTCTTTGAATACTTCTTTCTATTCTGTTTTTCAGAATATCAACTACCCATATATTGGATTTTAATATCTATTTTACAATTCTCATTTAAAAATTTTTTCCTTGGGATTAAAAAAATTAACTTTTATTTATGTTTAAGAGACAGAAAGAGACAGAGTGCAAGCAGGGGAGGGGAAGAGAAAAGAGACACAGAATCTGAAGCAGGCTCCAGGCTCTGAGTATCTGTCAGCACAGGATCCAACAGGGGGCTCAAACTGCGAGATCATGACCTGAGCCAAAGTCGGACTCTCAACTGACTGAGCCATCCAGGCACCGCTTCCTTGGAATTTTTTAAATTAAGTTCTCAAGTACATTGCTGATCCTACTTTTTAGATACCTAATATGTGTTCTAGCTTAAATTTTATTGTCATATTTTGCAATAACATTGATTTTCTGCATTATTTATTTTCTTAGTACTGTTATTTTTAGTTAATATTTCAATTAATCATTCTATATCAAAAATTTTTACTAATTTCTTTTAATATTAACTTATTTTAAAAAGAGAGACACAGAGTGCAAGCAGGGGAGGGGCAGACAGAGAGGAAGATACAGAATCCTAAGTGGGCTCCAGGCTCTGAGCTAGCTGTCAACACAGATCCCGACGTGGGACTCAAACTCATGAATCATCAGAATCATGACCTGAGCCAAAGTCAGACACGTAACCAACTGAGCCACCCAGGTACCCCTGTATCAAAGTTTTTAATAGCCTGTATCAAAAAATTCCACATACTCTTTTATTTTCTTGGTGATGCAAAACTATTATTGTCTGAAGTTGTTTCTCATTTTAGGGAATGCAATATAGATTTTAGACAGTTTATTTTTTATTTTTTGCTGTATCAGTTTTCTGTCATACTTTGAGACATTCCTGCCCTCAACAGTAACAATAACAGTTGTCACTATTCTTATTGCTGTACTATTCTGATTACTACTGCGAAGACTATTACTAATACCACTCCTATCAACACCACTGCCAGAAGTTCATTCTTTCTCACTATTACTCTATTCTAGGCCCTTATCACTCAAAATACTATCAGGAAACAAAACCCAATTCAGAAGATTGAAGAACTTGTCATGTAAGTAAACCTTACAGTGTTGTGGTTGGGATTAAAGAAACCAGTAAGGGATGTTGAGGAGGCCGAAGATCAGCACAGTGGGCAACTCTTACCACTCTGCTGGCCTCAAAAGGTGAGAGAGAACATAGTGCTACTAGCGAGCCAAGCTGGAGGACCAAGCTGGAATAACCAGCAGAGCCATGCGCTAAACACCTTAAATATTATGTCTTTTAATCCCCAAAGTGAGATAGGTGTGACTATTACCCAAATTTACATAGCTTGCCCAAAGACACAAAGCTAAAAAGTTGCCAGTCTAACCTTCCTAACCATCTCCAACTTCAACATCCACACTCCTACTTCTGCAATGATAATTTTTAAAAAATCAAATCCTTATTGAGCCCCTTTTATAGCAGGTACTGCCAGAGGTATTGACCACAGAATAATGGACAAAAACAACACAATCCTTCCTCTCAAGTAATTTTCTTACCTTTGGCAGGGGGCAGATCTACCGTTCTGCTATTTTCCCTAAACTAGTGTGGGAGATCTCTCCCTGACCCCCTTCAGACCTTCCTCTTCATGAACAACATGGAGCTTGGAGTGTTGTTGGCATATGTTCATTCATTTTCCTGAGAACCAAAGGAAGGGAGGCGGGGACTTAGGCAGAAGAGATTTTTTCTGTTGTTTCTCTCAAAATCTGTTGGAGCTCAGTCTCCACCTCCAGTAAGCCTGGATGAGGACCCAGCTGGTAGCACAACAGCACACACAGTGTTTCTGGAAAGTGTTGTGTTCTCCTGCCTCAGTGTGTTCACCGTGGATGAAAAGTCAACCAGAATGACATTCTATACTTCTGACTCTAGGTCCTTGAGTGTTTGGTCATTTGTTGTCTGAGGTTTTTTCACAATAGACCTGCTTCCCGATAGGAGCCCATCAAGTAAGAAGCAGCTTAGCTTAGAGCTTTTCTTCAATTGTGGCTGAGCTGCAGTTGAAGAATTGGCTCAAGACAACATATTTCAGTTCTTTCCCACAGTTTATTCATGTGCATGGCCCATGCCTCTCTAGCCGGGGGATATTATTGGAGGCTTTCCTATTTGTTTGTTTCTTTGCTTATTTCTGCAACACCTGAATTTCACTTAACTTCTGCAACACCTTAATGACATTTGCTGCACTGTGCTGAGACACTAGTGTTTTGTATACATTAGATTGAACTTGTGACTTGATAATAACTGTTGGATTTGTAGTATGAGGTTAAGACCTTTTTAAAAGTTGATATAGAAAATTTGTGTTGCTCTCTTTTTTTAGTTCTTTTTGTTAGCTTTACTGCTACAAGGGAGGAAAACTCTTGTGAATGTGCCTTTGCCTACAAATTCTCCATACATATTTGAAAAAAATACATGCTTCAGAGAGAACTTTGCTATAGCAAATAAAAGAAGATCAGGTTTCCCTAATAGATGACTAAATGAAGAAAAAAATAGGGAAATTAGACAAAAGAGTTATTTTAAAGTGACTGGGTTCAGATATTCTGTTCTTAAATTTGAAATGAAAATAGGACGTTAAAAGAGAAATCTGCATAGACAGAGTTGTAAATAAGGCCTTCCACTCAAACTCCAGCAGTGGCTTCAATGAATAATGGGATAAATAGAGCAGACTGAGGGAGTGTAGAAATCTTGGGAGATGATTACAGAGGAGGAAAAGGAGCTGGATTCGCAAAGGAGACAGAAAAATAACTGATGGAGGATAGCACATGGTGCATTTCCTTTTAAGTGCTTTTTATTGGATTTAATATCAAGAAATTCTTATCTCAGGTTACAGATTTTTTCCATCACTGATGTTTCTTCATTCTCTATTTTGTATGTGCTTTATCTTTCCCAATTAATTTAGACACATTTCCATTCTTAAGATAACGTATAAATAAGGTAGCAATTCCAACTGGATATCCTTATCAGAACAAACCTAGGTATTGTGCAGTAAAACCTCCATCATGAAATGAATGTTAACAAATCATTTTCATTGGAAGTGTCCTTTTTATAGACAAATTCATGCTCAGTGACTAGCCCAGGAGTCTGGGCATTTTCATGCTATTTTTTAAATTAAAAGGCATTTTCATGCTATTTTTCATTTGATCATGAGGTACCTTTCATGCTGTTAATTCTCCTTTGGTAGCAATAGTTACAGCCAAGGTCTGCCGGGCACAGATGTACTCCCCTACTATCAGACCTCTCTATTCATTTATTCAACATACCTTAGTGAACCCTCTCTAATATCACTTGCTATGTGCTGAAAACAATTCAAAAATAATACCTGAGAGTCTCTGTCTTCAAGGAGATTATTGTTAATGGATTACTAATATTCATTAAGATCAATTTTTAATTGCTTTCTTTTAGTAGTGTCTTTTGATACATCTAGAACCTAAGTACCAATGTAGAAATAATCATTATTTTCAAATAGGAAAATCTAACTGATTTATTCAAAAGGGAAAGGAAACATGTATTTAGGAATAAAGGAAGCTGAACTCTAACTTTTCCAGTTGAAGGTTTCTCTCAGAAGCTACATCTGGTTTTAATGGAGTTATCTTTGAAGAATATTAACTTTGGGCCAGTATGCTCTTCAGTGGTAGAGAATAATTTTTAAAAATTATAATTAATGATTATTAAGTGAGTCAATAATATAGACCCTCCTTTTGTCCACCATGGGATTAGGTAAGAGAGAATTTTTAGAGTAATTATGACAAAAAATGAGAACTGGAAGTAACATCTAAGTAAGTTTAAATATACTACATAGTATTTGATAGTTTACAGAACATTAATTTATTTGATTGTGTCCTATCCTCTCTTTTGAACTGTCATTAATATGGTAGAGCAGACAATCAGGACTGATATAGCAGGACAGATGAAAACATTACGGAGGACAAGGAAGGGAGGAACCAATGTGGACTGGAGTAGTCGGGTATGTACTTTCTTTACTTTGTCTTCTTGAATCCTGTTTTCCCAGCTAGGTCCTATAGATGCTTCAATACTCATTCTTTAACTCAACTGTAGTGTAGATTTGAATGAACAATCAAGAGAGGGAAAGACATTATTAAAGGCAGGTGAATAGGAAAAGAAATAAAATTTCTATAGAAATCACCATCTAAAAGAATACAAGAGAAATAAATATATGACATTTCTTTTACAGCCACTTCCTCGTTTTTACTAAACCTCCTGCCTGGATTCCTTTGTGCACTGAGCATGTTATGGGCCAAGTCTCATTTCTCATGAATGTTGTGTTCTGGTCATAACTCTTGCCAGAAATTTGGGGAAGTGTTGTTCCGATCAACCTGGACAACAATTACGTGCTCTGTGCACATGTTTAACTAAACCAGTGATCAGAAGTGACACTTTGATGCAAAATGGCAAAGTTGGAAAGGGTGAGTGAACATTCCCTTGGTCTCTTTAATCCTCTTTGGGCCAAACAAAATAACTAAATACACATGCATACACAGCTGAAGGGCTTTTAAATGCCTTTAAATGTTTTTGTATGTTTTAAGATTTTTTCCAAGGCAGCTTGAACAAACCATTGCACTTTAATGGCAATGGTAATAGTTACTAAAATACCAAGATGCCTGTGCTCATAACAGGCCTCTGCCAAGCCTCCCTCTATACTTCTCCTGTCTCTCTCTTACTGTGTTACACTGCAGGCCTCACGTGTGCAGGTAACCAGTGAAGGTCAAAAGAGATCACCATGGGGAGATAAAAAAAAAAAAAAGATAAAGGGAATCTTACCATTTCTCAGTCTTTCTGTGTAGAAACACTTTGTACTTCTTCAGTCAAGGGGGCATGTGAGTCAGTGTCTGCCCTCTTATTTGAATTTGATCCTGACATGTGATTCAGACAAGAGAGGGAAATGGAGTTTATCTGAGCAGATATGTGTCTTTTTTTAAACACAAGGGCATTTAAAACTTAAAATTAGCATATAAACTGGGCACAATACTCTTATGGCACTCTACTTGGAAAACAGAACAAACATAAAATAACCAGAGAATAAATACAAGACTGCGTAGTAAGTACTACTAAATTATGAACTAAGAGCAATAAATAACCAATAATACTGCATTTACTTTTTCTCCTATGCAAATACATACTTAAAAAAACATTTTTATCAATATAACTATTCTACTCTCAGATTTACTACTATGTTCCAGAATGAAAACCAACCAAATTTCAACATACAGGATTCAGCTGCAACAGCTGTACCACTAAAACACACACACACACACACACACACACACACACACACACAAATACAAACCTAAGATGAACACACTTGGCTAAACAGCTTGTTTCTTCATCACTGGCTTTTGGTTGTTGTTATTTTGGCTAATTTGATTTGGACAATTGACATCCAACATCTCAAAATTTCTAACCCCTTATCAGAGTCTCTGAGTGAAAATAGTAAAGGCAAGAGGTAACTTAAGATTATTAATATAATAAAAGGAAAGAAACTCTGCAGGAGAAAGAAAACATTTTATAGATCAAGAAAAGAAGGCAAAAGGCAAGAGGGTATAGAGAAACTAGCAAGACAAATTTGAAGTAGAGGAGAGAATAATAAAAAGTATCGTGTTGTTCCAAAAATAAAATAAAATAAAGGGCATAAGGAAATCAAAAGGAAAGGGAGAGATTCTAGAAAAAGACCTTCTCTGTGGTCAAGAGAGTGTTGCACAGGAGACAGAAGATGTGGGTTTGACCTCACTCATTGCTAACTGGTTCTGTGACTTTGGGCAGGATGTTGAATCTTCCTGGGTTTTCTTCCCAACTCTGTAAAAATCACTTTTTCTCTAAGGTATAAGATCACTTCAGTTTCTTGAATTCCTTGAGAGAAGACATTCTTGCATCTTTTTGTTTCTTCTTTTGCTACTATTTACTAATACAAAATGAAAAATAATGAACTTGCTACATTAGACTGACTAAAACAGAAAAGAATGAATTTAATACTGCCTGTTTTAACACATGAAAAGATGCTCAACATCACTCATCATCAGGGAAATGCAAATCAGAACTAGAATTAGATATCATCTCACACCTGTGAATGGCTAAAATCAAAACATAAGAAACAAAAAGTGTTGGCAAGGATGTGGAGAAAAAGCAACACTCACGCACTATTGACGAGAATGCAAACTGTGCAGCTATGATGGTGAAAAGTGTGGAGTTTTCTCAAAAAAATTAAACATAGAAGTACCCTATGATCCAGCAATTACACTACTGGGTATTTACCCAAAGAATATGAAAACACTAATACAAAAAGATATATTCAATTGTATGTTTATTGCAGCATTATTTACAATAGCCAGGTATGGAAGCAACCCAAGTGTCCCATCGAAAGATGGATGGATAAAGAAGTGGTGTTTATATACAGTGGAATATTATTCAGCCATAAAAAAGACTGAAATCTTGCCATTTGCAGCAACATAGATAGAGCTAGAGGTTATAATGCTAAGTGCAATCAGTTAATCAGAAAAAAAAGACAAATACCATATGATCTCATTCATATGTGGAATTAAAAAAACAGATGAACAAGAAAAAAAGAGACAAGAGACAAAAAAACAGGCTCTTAACTATAGACAACAAACTGGTGGTTACTAGAGGGGCGGTGGGTGGGGGGATGGGTGAAATAGGTGAAGGGACTAAGACTACACTTACGGTGATGAGCACTCAGCAATGTATGGAATTGCTGAATCAGTATATCGTACACCTGAAACTAATTTAACACTGTATATTAACTATACTGGAAACTTAAAAACTTCTGAAGAAAATACTGCCTATTTTCAGAGTTAAAATAGTTCACAGTAGGGTACGTAAATTAGTCCTTAATTCTCTAGGTCTAATTTCCTGTAACTATTCACAACTCCCCTAAGTGTATGTGACACACTGATACACTAAGAATGCCCGATTGGCATCGTATCCCAGAAATACTAACCGTTTTTTAATGCTCTCTGACTAAAATAAAAGCAAGAAAAGAGAGTGAGATGGATTTGTCTGTGATAACTGCAGATCAAATGTAGGTGGAGGGCTGCGTTTATATAAGGACAAAAGAAATTATCAGGATATTTCTATGGTTTATAAATGTACTGCTTCTACTTTGCCTTTAAGTTTTTCATTTAGTGTTTCCATTTTGATTATAATTCATGACCAAAATGAGGTAATCCTTACTAGAGTGCTGGTTACATGCAAGAGTTCAATAAATATTACCTTATTATTATTAGCTTAAAAGTGTATTTGTATTTCATAGCTTTTACTTTTCAACTAAAAAGATGATTTGGCAAAGGCGCATTCATGCATTAGTAGTAAAGATAGAGACCATTGAAATAATAAGGAAACAGGACTAAGAAAAGGAAAGAGACATGGATATACAAATTACTACGAAAAGGAATTTTTTGCCATGATTTGTTTGACTTTCACTCTGTCAATAATTAATGTCTACACACACACACACACACACACACACATGCACACACACTTTAGAAATTCATGTCCACAGCAAAAAGGAATAATTTTTAAAATTCATGAATTAGAGTTTCACTTATCACAAAAAGAAATCTTTTCTGAGACTACATTCTTTGTCAGAATATGTTTAAAAAAAGGTATTTTATGTTTTTGTTTGGAAAGGCATTTTTCTCCCCCATTATATCCGGAAGAAAATGGCAGTGCTTTTTTGTGAACAAAGGGCAGGTGTCTGACAAAATCTAGCTTTAAAAACAATAACAGAAAGCACAAAGTGCCTTCAATGTGTAGAAGTTTCTTCCATCACAAGGAGGAGCTGACAAAGTGAGCATCATGGCTTGCAGGAAAGATTTTGCTCTGACTGAAGGGGATCATGACAGTTTAGGATGATTGAGAAACACTAAGTGTCCTGATCTTTATTCATAAGTTTTGGTCACCAGAAATGAAGACATGAACCACTAAGGTAGGAAAACATGATTCAAAATCGTTCCTTAAATTAATAGACAGAATAGCAAAAAGCCACTTCTGCCTTTAAAATGGTTCCGCTAAGGACTGAATGGCTACAGCATTTCGGAGACAGGAGCAGTGAGAAGGCATTCAGCATTATCTCACGAATGGGCCTAGTTTAGAGAAAGGCTATTAAACCCAAAAGTACTTAAAATATTAATACTTCAAACAACCAGGCAACCATAAACACATCAAGTGCTAATGCTTTGCAGTACTAAAAGCAAATACATGAAAGAAAGATGGAGATCAATATTAAAGAAGAATGAGGAAACCGAAGAGGGTATAATTGATGACTGACACAGTTGAGTATGGGTATGAGGAAAGAGCCACATAATACTCTTCTTGATGTTCCTTTAAATTTTACTGTAAAGTTTACTCGTCTGGTTCACAGTTAAGTCTAGTAATATGGCAGGTTGGGTAATCGGGAAATGTCAGATGACTTGATGTTTCCTTCAAGTCCAAATGGAGCTCAAAATTTTGTTGATTAAAAAAAAAACAGAAATGAGTTGTTACAGTGCTGAGCCGTGGGTGTTACACTTGACCACGGTGGGTAGAGTGCAGCAGAACCCCCCACACTGCGCGAGAAAGAAAGATGGAGAAGGCATCCCAAGTAGGCAGAATCTGAGATGGCCTTGAAAGATGAGGAGGTGTTCTCTACGCAGAGTCAAGGGAAGAAAGAGGCTATTCCACACGGAATAAACAGCATGGATGAAACCTTAAAGAATATAAGGACAGAGACTGTTTGGGGAACAGTGAAGGACCTGTCAGGAGAACTGTGTGCAAGGAGGTCTGAGCCTGGCAGTGAGGCTGCTGGCTCAGCCAGAATCGTGGGCACAGTAAGTCTGAGAACATAAATTATCCCCCAATTAGACGAGCAGTACCCAACCAATAAAGTGAAAGCAATTCCTGCACGATATGGAATATTGACTGAGCCTAGATCCAGATTGATTTAACAATGCATTGTTTTATAGCAAACACTAAGGATTAAGGAAAATATAGATGCTTAGTCCAGACAAATCAATCTGGCAAGAAACATGCAAAAGGGTCCAAATTAGCGATGTGCCACTAGTTGTCCTTCGTCCCAAATACTATTCAAACAGTGCACCTTATAGATGTTATTATACCCTCCCATCCCTCACAACAGGCATGTGTACACATGTATATACACACAGAAGGGATAATGCAGAACTACTTTGGGCCCATTTAGGAACATCAGAAAACTCTTTAGCTAGTAAAACTTCAATGAGGTCTCTCTTGTTTCTATTTCCAAAGGAAAAACATTGCACCATACTTACAACCTGCATGTGTTTTCTCCATCAGCAAATACATGTCATATGTCAAAATAAACTGGCCAAGAAAGTGTAAATAAATGATTCAGTACATCCCCATTACCAGTACTGGAAAAAAACAGATTGTAAAACTCAGAGTACGACTCCTACAGACTGTGAGTCAAGAACACCATGTTTTCACATAATGGGTGGTACGTGCTGTAATGAGAAACGGCGGGTGGGGGGAGAGCTCTAACATCAATGGGTGCCACGGTGCCCTGTGAACTCAGACTCACTGTAACATACTGAGATGCCCTACTTTGGGCTCTGTCTCCTCCACATGGAAGAATAATGCTCCTCAAAGGACAAGAACAGCTTAATATTCATTCACCTTTTTGCCTCAATACCTAATGCAACTTAAGCAGCAAATAAATCCATTAGATTGAATCAACTTATAGAACCAATATGAGAGTCAAGAACTGTGATAAATAAGATAAGAAGAGCCTAGCATAACTTGTTCACTATGTTTGAGCAATGATTAAACCCCTCTCAACAAGTGAAGCACGTGGTTGTCCATGGGAAACCCAGAGAAGAGAAATAAGAGCAGAAAAGAGAACAGAAACTAAGTGTTGTCAGTTACCAGGGCAGGAGCTCCACTGGGAAAGGGATCTTTGCTTCAACCTTGGTAGACCAGGAAATACCATTCACTCCACTGACCAAGTCTCGAGGCATGTGTTACATTATATTCTGAATATATCTTTGTGACACTTTCATTTATTATTTTAACACAGCTTTTCTGACTTTATTAGGTCATGAGAGTTGTCAGCAAATAACACTGTGCCTGGCACATAGTGGATATTACAAAAATTATTGAATGAATACATCTGAATTTTTCCTCTCAAACTATTAGTAACTATAGGCTGCCATTGACTATATCTGGGACCTGGCGACACATCATTCTTGGCTGAGCTCAAGCCAGGGCAATCAAAGTACGATCCATACCGGTGACAACCACTGCCAGCATTCTGATAGTGCCAGACACTATGCCACAGTTTTCATACACATTAACTCATTTAGTCCGCACTAAGAAGCCTATGGATAACTGTTATTACCATCCTAATTTTGTAGAAGCTAAAACTGAGGCATAGAAAGATAAGAAGAAGGGAATGTGAAGACCTTATTAAGGAAGTCTTATTAAGGAAAACCTGGCTGTAATTACTAAGTCACAGGGATTAGGCTTGATTATTACTTCGAGGTCACCCATGCATGATGGGTGACCCAGAGTGAATGGTATAGAATAAAGAAAGTTAGTATCTTAGATGCAGAAGATGATAATTCTCCTGGAATGCAGTGAGAAAAATCAGAACAAGGCTGGGTTTTTCTGGTGTCAGAAAAATCTGATGTCATAAAGATGACGGTAGCAATTTTAAAAAGTCACAATTCTATATATAGAAGTCAGGTTTAACCACCCCAATTTGATGGACGAAGGAAAATTACCAACATTTTGTCAAGTTGACAGCTCCCCAAATCTGGGCTTTGGCATCACAGCTTAGGGAGTGCTGGAATGCATCTACAACTTACAGCGACAGGACTGTGCTAAGCAAGGACTGACTGACACAAGGGACATTGATCTTTTTCAAGTCATTCATTTAATGCCTTTCAGAGTGCTTGAGAGCTCCTGGGCTCAGACATTTATACAGTGAAATTTCTAATGCAACATTGATATTCAAGTGGCATATGAGATTACCCAGATCAGTTCAAATACCTACCCTCTACCATGAACACCTGCTCAAGTCAATGAATTCTCTTTATATCTAGAAAAGAGCAAGACTGATTAAGCACTCCAGTTTTGTTGATCTAATAAGTAATACATCTAATAAGTGAAGTTCGTGGCAGCATCAGGGGACTCCTCCATCCTGGTAATTAACCAAAATTTAACCTTCTAAGAAGATTCTACAGGAGAAGGGGAAGATAAGGCTTTAACCTTCTAAATTACTTGGAACCCATAAATCTTCTGAAGCTCCAAACAATGGGTTCTATGCATGTGTTTGTTTTTGTTTTCGTTTTTTTTTTTTTTTTTAATGGAAAGAATACCCTTAGCTTTTGTTTAATTGAAACAGTCAGGACCCTCAAAAAGGTTAAGTACTATAGGTATAAAGGTAATAAATTGAGTTAAGAAAATATCCATAATTTGACGTACTGAACTCTCTACACTAAACTAAAGGTATACCAAAAATCCTTTTCACCAGACAGAGGTTAACTGATCATTACAATTTATACTTTTTCCTTAGAAAACAGACATTTGTATTCTAGTGGGATGTATCATAATAACTGATATAAACCTGGCCCTGACATCAGATCCTGAAGTTCAAGTCCCAGACCCACTTCTTGTTGGCTGTATAAACTAGAAGTTACCTAACAACTCTTTCACTCAGCGTTCTCATCAATAAAATGATTGTAACAATACACCTACCTCCTAGTGCTGTTGAGAGGATTATATTGAATTAAGTTTACAAAGCCCTTATCAAACACCTGGCCTTTAAGAAATGTAAACTATGTGGTTATGATTGTAGAGTTGTGATGAAATGTTCCATTTAAAAAAATAATTTCCCCTAATTTGCAAGGTTTTTTTTCATACATCCATGATGGCTCAGTGCCAGTCTTGAAGAACCTGGTCTCTATCTGCATTGCCCTTTTGATTATTTTGTTAGATACCAAGGAATCCATTGGTTATAAGCTGCTTTTGTTTTCCAGTAATGACATTGTGCCAGATTTTTGCAAGCTTCCTCAAATATGAGTTGTAACTTAATTTTAAGTAAAACTTGAAACTCTTGGCATCTACACTCCCTATACTTGGCAAAATAGAACTTTCTATTCTTAAGACAAAAGGCACAGAGTCCTTTTGAGTTTTCACAAAACAACGTGTGTATGTAAGGAATTTTTGGTAATCCAAACATATAGAATTACATTTCCTTTAAAATATTTTTTTTAGCTCCTTTGCTTTTGATTTCAGCTCAGGTCATGTTCCCAGGGTTGTGGGATCAACCTCCCTTGTTGGTCTTCACGGTGAGCATGGAGCCTGCTTATGATTCTCTTTCTCTCCCTCTGCCTCTTTCCCCTGCTTACATTTTCTATCTCTAAAATAAAAAATAATTAATTAATAGAATATATACCCACCCCTCTAACTTCACTTTCATGATCATAATCCAAGTCATTTTTATCTACCTTTGCCTCTCCTACTGCAATAGCTTCTGACTCCCTGCTTCTTTTACTTCTGTCTGCTGCTGAAGTCCTCATCTGACATTTACAACTACCTCTACCTTAACAGCACCACATCTTAGACTATTGTTGAATAAATACTAGCCTTCTAGGCCAGTCTCTTCTCACGTTCTGGAGTAGGGACACTATTCTTCCATTCTCAATTTTGCAGAAAATGTTCCCACTGTATTGCAGTCATGTGGCTTGAATGAGAACCATCAAGCTTTAATGGATTTTACCCTCCCCAGTGTCTGAAGTCATGTTTGTACACCTTGCAACTGAAAGAGTATCTGTTACATAGCCTAAAATCCAATTAGAATAAAAACATTCAGTTTAAAGTTCAGCTCAAGGGTATCTTGTCCAAAGTGTCCCTGAGTCTCCTATAGATAAGTAATAGTTTATTTACATCTCTCTTGTGGCACTCTCCAATTTCCTTCCAAGTTCTATGATAATATTAGTATGTGTACATAACTTTCTCCCCGGCTAAGCTCTTTGGTGAGTCTACAATAAACACCTGATAAATGTTTATTGAACAAGTGAGTGACTAGATGAATGAAGAAAAAATCTTTGCAAAGGATTCTTTAAGCCTTCTTGCTTCTCATCCAGATGTTTGGCATCACAGAGACACTTCTGAAAAGGAAATAAATTGGTAATAAATGTTGTTTTCTCTGAGCTCCCATTCAAGTCACTAAGAACCAGTCATATCACCACAATGTTCTAGCTTCATGTTTGCACTTCTTCAACTTTCACAGCCAAACACCTGCAGTCAACCAACCACACATACCAGAGTATTTTTAACATGACTCAAATTGGTCTGGAAGGTTAACCACCTCTCAGTGTCCAGCTGAAAGCAAAGTAAACATCAGTATTTTCAGACACTTCTTTAATAACATGTGAAAGCCAGAGATTTATCTTCTCTCATTAAGCAACGCACTGGCCGGAGTACGCTGACCGTCTCTCCTCCGCTGGAATCACAACATGGACATCTCTATTGTGAACACACTAAAAGGGTCAGGAAGTCCTAGAAGTTTCCATTTTCAAATGCTGTACATCAAGGTGTTAGGCCTATTCCTGTGCCAGACACCCGGATTGAAAGAAAACGCGACTGATTCTTAGCTAGCACAGTCTCGTTCTCAGACCCTCTGTCCATTTCGGTCAATAGACTTCAAGTGAAAAATGCTACTAAACTTTCCCGTTAGAGCGGCAGTAATACCAGCTACACCACCACCTATCACTTTTAAACTAGGCTGTCTGGCTGTCAAGATCCAGGTCAAACTGTTCTGTGCTAAAGACATCAAAAATATTTCCTCTACTAACTTTATGTTTTAGGACCCTCTAAGCTAGCTCTATACTCTGCAAGATTACTTCTGTAAAATCAATAATTCATGACCACATTTTTATCCTATATAACTGACACTATTTTATAAGGTCGTTTGGTTTTTGTTTTGTTTTGGGGTTTCGTTAGTTTGTTTTTGTTTTGTTTTTTGGTTTTTGGCAAGCAGACCAGATAGTATTTCATTTCAGATTTTGGATATCTTAAGAAAACAACAGTAAGAGATTCATTATTTATATTGTACATAGTGAATTGATGAAATCATTTTATATTTAGTGGGATTAATAATGACCACATAGTAAAAAGAAAAATTATTTTGATCTATGAAAAAAATATACATGCACATTTCTCTACTGAATAAAACTCAAAACCATTTTAACACATTGCTTATAGGAGGTTTGCATATAAGCGTAGTCATTCTAAAAATCTAACTTCAAATGTATGAAATATCTACTCGATGCATAACATCTCATTAGGTTTTAAGCAGCATCATATGGATAACTTTTGTTTTCTTAGAGGCAAGTTGCATATTTGGAGGGGTTGTGTACAAATAATCAACAATGAGTTCTTCAGTGAGTGCAATATCTTCAATGAGTTCCTTTAGACACATTTCCTTGTGCTGCCCTTAAAACTAGAAGGTAAATACACTATATGAAAACATTCTACATGACTTGATCTAGATATTATCCCTTGACTTGTTTCTAAGGCTATGCGTACTTTACATTGTTGCTATAAGTCTTTAGATTCCCCACCCCCTAATCTGTGGCCTACCAGCCTGAAATGAGATTAAAATTCTCACCATCATTATTATTCTTTTGGGTTATGTTATTTTTTTTTCAAAGCATGTGTAGCTTTGCAAACTGGAGAAAAATGGGGGAATAGCAGAAACTTAGAATGTATTTGTAGGAGATTTTCAAACTACCTGAATGGTAAGTTCCTCTCTAACCTTCCACTTAAAGAAATTGCATTACAACTTGCTCTTACCCTATATTTCTGGGTGGTTTTGTAATATACAGGTTTTCATTTTTTTTTTCTCTAATTTTGGTACTGTATGCAGAAAAAGATCTTCCCTCCGTAGGCAAGGGCTTCAGGCTACCTCAACCCTTTCTAATCAAACAAAAAGGTTATTTTGCCTAGAAATCTTTTAAACTTCTCCCTGGAAACCAACACAGCATGATGTGGGTTGAGTTTCCTGGGGACCTGGCTCTTTCCAGGTACTTATGATAATCCCGACACAAAGCCTTGTGCTGCTCCAGACTGATATTAGCCAGGCACATGAAAGCCACACTGTCCCTTGAAACCTGGGCAAAAATGAGCCAAAAAATGGTAGTCAGACTGTTGCTGCAATTCAGATTCATGGCACTTAAATCAATATGCATTTATCAAAAAATATATAATATTCAAGACTCTGAACATGACCTCAAGGAGTTTTACACATTTAGATAAAGTAGAATCTCACAGGAACTTAGATGCCGTGTTTTTTTACTTTTTGCCTATAGGGGAAAGGAGCTGGAGAATGATACTTGGTTATACTTAATTTTGGCTTTCAGAGAGGGGACCCAGTTTTTTCTAGCCTTGAAAGGAAATATAAAAGATTAGGAATAAGAAGAAGGAGGAGGAGGAGAAGGAGGGGAATTTTTGAGGTTATCAAGTGTTCTTAAGAAACTTGAAAGATTACTATTTATTACTACTCTTACTTAACAATTAAAACCTCGATGTCTTTTTCTACCTGCAGGACTTGGTGAGATCAGAGAACTAACATGTATTTGGTAGCTAATTCATGTCAAGCACTATCCTAGGGATGAGGCATACATTTCTTTGCTTAGAGCAGAGGTAAGATGGAACTCGACATTCCAAAATGTTGATAGGAAAACTAGAATATGTTTTCATTTCTTCTTAAATTAATGAAATAACCTCTAGCTTTGTGTGAAACAAATTCCCAGAATATTAATACTAAATCTTAATTGGTGCATTCGGAATTGTCAGCTGCTTGGAACTCCATTACCAGTGCTGGGCAGAGCCTGCAGGGAGGCAAAGAAAAAATATGTGTGCATCTCTATATAGTCATCAAAATATCCTCTCATAGTTTAAACTAAGTGGAAAAGGTTAATAAAAAGTTGTCCAGTCAAAACCCTGTTCACACACCATTGTCAATCCTCATAAACCATCTGGCAGACACCACGAAAAACAAATAAATAACAGCCCATCTTTATTTCTAATTTTAATTTTGTTCATCATGGATTTTTGTGTTAATTTTTATTTATTTTTAAAATATTATTTTAATTATTGAGTTTTTTCATGCCCCTTAAATTTTGCCCCAAGGCAAGTGACATTAATCCCAGCACATCCCTGTCCATTATCGTAACTTATCTGAGTGATTTAAGTTTCTTTCCCGTCCAGCTTGCTCATCGAACCAAGCCTCCAGTACCTTTCTCTCTTGATTAAAAAGTCAGTCCACGGCTGGGAAAGGAATTTTAAAAATGAAGATCGATAATGCAAAACAAAACAACAAAAGATCAATGCTAATATTTGAAAGTCAACAGTATTTGCCTAACACTTTTTCACTTGTGGCACTGAGAATGTTTTAATCTCGCTTTGATCAACATTTAAGAATTTGCTATTAGCGGGTTAGAACTTTTTCATATTTTCAGAGATTTTTTTAAACCATTATATTGTTCAGAGCACAGCTGTGTATATTGGGTCCCTAGTGTAGATTTAAAAGAAATAAAATTTTTAAAGGAAAAAATTTTGAACTTTTAAAACTTAGAAGGGTAATAGTTTTCCTGTGACTTTTTGTCACTGTACATGCAGAGCCGACAAGAAATTCAAGGACCCTGATTAACCTCATTTCTAGATTGTTGGCATGACTAACTGAACACATTTTACTCAACTAAGTGGCCCGCATTCATTATGCAGAAATATAATGAAGGTTTGCCCTTCAGTGAATGTTTAAAAAAATAGTGCTGATTATTTACATACATAATCAGTTCAGTCAAAGACAGAAAAACGTATTGCTTCAGTGCATTTTTTCTAAATCTCATAGAAAAGGAACTATCCATAGTAAACCAGCAGAATGAATTTCTCCAAGTCTTTCAGAAAACAGAGCAAACATTTGAGGTTGCAAAAAGTAAGACCTGTGTACACATGCATGTCAGTAAATGTGCTCAGAAAACTTACTATTGCATTCATTTCCTACAGTTGACCAAAAATAAAGTCCTAAAATTATAATTTGGGTCTAATTTGTTAGATATTACTGAAGTGTTCTAACACGGTTTATGATAAAGTGTACTAAGACCTTTAAAAATCAAGAGTCTGTGTTTCCCTTGAGTTTCTAAATTTCCTTTTATATTTGGAAATACCATTGCATTTATACCCTACCCCTTGCCATTCTTGATTCAGAGACAAATTACTGTTTTTATTTTGTCCCAGATACGTGGCATGTTGTACCCAGTTGACTTTGTCCTTCAGTGAGTAACAAATTTTGATCTATGTTTTCCCTTACTCATCCTCTCTCTTTCTTTCAGAAAGAAGATTCCCTCTTTCCACCTTAACACACTTAGCAAATTGCTTTTAATTTGGAAACTTGAAGAAAACATTTCAGAAATGTCTTTATAACTTGACTTTTCTGATGAACTCATCACTGTTGTCAGAGTCAGACAGTATTTGAAACCCAACTCCAACACAGACAAGCCAAGTGACCCTCATGGAGGCAAATTGCATTACCCTCTAATCTCCTTTCTCATCAGTTTCCTGGGGATAGTAGTGCCTACCTCAGAGCAGAACTATAGGGATTAAAGCAATAACATGTCTAAAGTGCCTACTACTAGTTACTAGCAATTTCAAACAGTTCAGTTCAACAGACTCTGCCTTCCATCTTTTCCCTGGGAAGAGGCTAGTGAGGCAGGGACTTACTGGGCAATGGAGTTCCCTGAGAGGAAATGCAACGTGTCTCATGCAAAGTCCATAGGAAACAAGGTGGATCATAACTGTAAGATACTAATCTCTATGCTCATCTAATCTGGCTGATTTTTTTCTTTTTTTGCTTTTGTTAGTTTTGGTAGAAAAATGAATCAAAAACTGGCTCTGCCTTATCTTTACAGAACATTTCCAGAACGTAGTAAAATGATTTTCCTTCCATTTATTTGGTAATTTTCCAGTTCCCAAAGGGTCATATTGACTGAAGTACACAGTAATATTTTTCTTGTTTCCCCCAGTAGGAAAGCCTAAGATGAAATCTTAATTTCTTAAACACTGAGCATTTTGTTAAATTCCCATCACAAGTTTTCGTGACCTGTGATAAGAAAAGAGTTTTAGAGAAGACCACAGAAACCTTAGGACACTGCTGCTTACAGATACTACTGTTTCTGGAAGGCATGAATAAAAACTGCTAAATTGTTAACTTCAAACATTGCCTTGGTTTCTACATCAAATAACAAAAATTTCTGAAAAAGTTTTATTTTTTTATTCCAACTTCTAGACAGACGTTTTTGCTTTCTTCAACAAAAGCTAACTTTCTTTTCCTTTACTTATTCCCAGTGGGGCAAACCCTCATTCTGTTCCTAAAACCCATCAGTTCCCTGCCTCAGGACAAAGTGCCTTTGATGTGAATGGGAGTTCAAATGTGCCCCAAAATGTGGGGACAAGACACAGGGATGAGATGGTAAACCAGACCATGACACTTAATATTCGTAACCTCAGATTTACTTCCCAGTAAGAGGAATGAAAATATACCCACATTTCAGCAAAAAAAAAAAAATTATGCTTGCTAGCTTTATCATTAATTTATTTGGAAGTTAGCAGAGATGAGGGGGAAGACAGTAGAAACTTAAACTGGACTTAAACAAGTCCAATCCTGTTCTCCTCTAAAGGATGTAGGCTAGCATTTCCCCATGTTTTGTTTTCATGAGTTTTTCAACCCATCACCAGGTTTAGCCACTATGTAGATCATATCCTTGCCAAGTCAAAACATTATTGTGACACTCTAAAAATCAGCTTTTCTGAATTAAAGCAAAAGTGGCTCAAGCAGGTTCCCCGCTGTCAGTTCAACACCCCATGTGGGGCTTGAACTCAAGAACCATGAGATCATGACCTGAGCTGAATTCGAGAGTTGGATGTTTAACCAACTGAGCTACCCAGGTACCCCCAGTTACATCAATTCTTGTACACGTCCCTTAATCACAGATAATCTTGGTTGAATTCCTATTCTTCTTGTACTTAAGAGTGATAATTATCAAAGATTTGTGCCCACATTGGTTATATTTTGTTTCAGCTTTAAATGGGAAAATTGAGGGGAATTATTGGTTCCTCTTCAACATCTCAAAATAAAAACTTTTCTGTGACCATCTGGAGACAATTTCTAGCTACCCAAAATGGTAATAATGGATACATCTAGATTAGTATGGATGATTTTCCTTTTTTCTCTTTCTTTATACCTTTTTTTCTCTTTATTTTCCAAATTTTCTAGAATGAACATGTCCCATTTTAGTAATAACAAAAATATTTTGATCAAATGAGGTATAAGCTAACTTTCTCCAAGGACAAAGTTCTCCACGGTTTTGTGGAGAAGACACGTTTATGCTGAGTGAATGTCACTTGGCAGACAGGAGAAGAGCGATGCTCAGAGAGCAATGACAGATAAAGATTATTTCACAGAAAATATCATCTGGTGCTGATTCTTGAAGCACATTTGAAGGTGCTTAGAATTTACAGAAATTTTTATTTGCTGTAATTTTCCTAGCACAAATTGTGCAAAAGCAAACTTTTATAATGATGATTCCTATAGCAATGTTTGTACAAGCTAGATACTTTGCTCTATTCTCTTTGATTGATTTGATTGATTACTGCTTTGGCCATTCATTGGTTTTCCAACTTTTTTGTTCATAACCCACTGAAGGAGATATATTCTGAAGGACAACTGGGCACACACAGGCACACATAAGCATTCACTTCATTACCTAGATCTACTTCAATACCTGGCTATATCAGTTCTCCCAATATCTATGTAAAATTGCTCTATCCTTGCAACATTCCTGTTCTGTCCTGTTTTATTCCATTCCATTCTATTTGAAACTAAATACGGTCATATTCTTCTAAATTAGTTCTATGATGTACTTGTGGCTTGAAAAATGTGAGTTTAGTACATTCACAGGTGACAAAGTCCCCGGGCCTGAAACCAGATGTATACCAAATACATTAGTGCAGCAGTCCTGGCTTGGCTTTAAATGCCAGGCCCACGGAGATATAAAAGACAGAATAAGAGAATCATCAGGACTTAATGGACATTTTAAAGGAGGCAAGAAAGAGAGGGCGAAGGTAACCTTGGTATCATGTTCCTCCTAAAGGATCTGAGGCCAGTCACTCTTTGGATAGTGTTGAAAATTCCAGAAATGATTAGTGATTTAAGGGTATGATATGATGTTTAACTTTTTACTTCAGACAGAAATTGTTCAGCAATTTTTCTTTCATTTAAAAATGATCAAACTTCTCAATTCACCTTTTTCTTTTTTCCTTTTTATGACTTTTGTCTCCCCCTTCCATTAACTTATAACGATGACACAGGAAGCTATTCTGATCTCTGCTTCCTCCTTCAGTGAATTCTGACGTGAGCATGGTATTCTACAAGGGCATGTGTACCAGACATGTTGAAAAACAAACTGGTTTACTGAAATTATACTTCTTGAAAAGTTGCACGTGTGGTGTTCTCTCCTCTTTGTTCTCCCGCTCTCTGCGGCAATGGAAAGGCATGTCCTCTACTTAAAAGATAGAAGGGTTTGACCTAAGAGTGCATTTTGTTCACATCCTACCTCCTGACACTTAATAGTCATATAACCTTGGAGAAGGCACAGCTTCTTGATCAGTCTGAATGTTTTCAGTGGCCAGTGACACATCCCACATCAACCTGGATTGAGCAAAAAGGGAAACTGTTGGCTTCCAGGACTGAGTCAGGAGCTTGTAAATACTGATTCCAGGAATCTGTGGCTCTCCCCGTCTGTCCTCCTTTGTTGGCTTTATTCTCAGTCTCACAGTAACTCTCTTCGAGGTAGGGGAAAAAGATTCCTAACAACTCAAAAACTCACATTCTGCAGTTTAACAACTCCAAGGTGAAAAGAATTGCTTCCCCATTTCTTCTGGAAAAAATGTCCTGAGCCTAACGCTGATTGATTCTAATTTACCTGAGATAGGTCACCCGCTGACTGAGCCGCTGGCTGTGGCAAAGAGTGTACACTGCCCTCATTTGCTAAGCCTGGAACAGGAATCCACCCATAGCTGGGGGAAGATCCCACATCTAAACCGCACGCATGGAGGATAAGAGCTCTCCAAAGGGAAATTAAAACATACTTAGAAGGAGAAGAGTTAAGAAATAAAAGAGGTCCGCTTTATCTCTTAAAGCCTAGTTCCCTTATATCTAAAATATGGATGATACTGCATAAGCTTAGGGTGCGGATGAGAAATAGCAGGTAAAGACCATGGCAAAATAGTAGGTACTCAATGAGAGAGCAAATGACAAATGATAAAGTAAATGAGATTAAACAATAGTGAATCTGGGTAAAAGGGTAACAATGGTGTTCCTTTTACTATTTCTATTATACTTTTTAAATTTGAAATTATTTCAAAATAAAGGTTTTTAAAATTTTTTTAAATGTTTATTCATTTTTTGAGAGAAACAGATAGGAATGTGAGTGGGGGACGGGCAGAGAGAGAGGGAGACACAGAATTCAAAGCAGGTTCCTGGCTCTGAGCTGTCTGCACAGAGCCTGACATGCGGCTCGAAATCATGAACCTTGAGATCATGATCTGAGCTGAAGTCAGGCGTTTAACTGACTGAGCCACCCAAGTGCCCCTAAAAAGTGTTTTAAAGAGTAGTTTCTCAAAAATTATTATTAATATTTCTCCCAATCCTAGCTCATCAATATTCATGGTTATGAAATCTTTATAAGAGACTTTGCTTTTGGTCCTTCAAAGTGTATTAGAATCTTGCTATTAACAAAAGCAACTTAACACAGATGTAGGGTGCTAAAATATTTAAACAAACAATGTTTTAAAATTCACTGAAACTAGGTGAAGCTAGAGATACTGTCACATTCATAATTTGTTATCAATCATCATAAATATTATAAAGTACCAATCTTGGGAAATTCTGTTTATCACTAGGAATACCCAGAGTCCCTTGGAAAAATGTTTTCATTCCAAAAGTAAGGCTACTACTGAGGTAGCTCCATGGGTTAAGCATCCAACTTTGGCTCAGGTCATGATCTCATGGTTCATGGGTCCCAGCCCTGGTTCGGGCTCTGTGCTGACAACTCAGAGTCTGGGGCCTCCTTTGGATTCTGTGTGTCCCTCTCTCTCTGGTCCTCCCCCACTCATGCTTTATTTCTCCCTTTCTCTGAAAAATAAAATAAACATTAAAAAAAATTTTTTTTTATGTAAGGCTTTTGATAGTAAGTGCAGAAACCTATTCAACCATACACGCAATAGGAGAGTAAGAGAACAATAAAGATCTAGAGGGACAGTCTAAGAATAAAAGAGCAGGGATCTGCCATTCTTTCTCAGGACAGAAGGGCAAGAAAAAGAAAATGTCTAGGGATCACCAGGACTTACTTAGAGATTTTTAAAAAATCACTCATATCTAAATTTACAAGGAAAAAAATTTGTGTGAATCATAAAAAATGAATGTAATACTGTATGGAATCTTGATTTGCCTAGAGAGTCAATGGAATTCATGATGTGTCACATCATCAGATATAGTTTGCACTACATGATGTGAACTCTTTTGGAATCCCCCTTTGGCTGAGGAATAAGTGACTGAAACATGAATGAGGCAAGCTATACAAATCTTGAAAGCATCGATCCACAGCCTACATCGAAGAGTCCATTTTCTCTTGGTGGAAAGTCAAACCCAGTTACAGACCCTGGGATATTTGGCTATGTTTACAGTGAGATTTGAGCAATATGCATAAAAGTGAGATTCAGGATGTAATGTCTGTTATTCCTAAAATTTACTATCCTAAAATATGTGTTCACTCTCTACACAATTGAGCTCGTTAAGGGGGAAAGGGAAATGTGGAAATGGGCATCTGACTGAAAGTTAGGTTTATGAAGGAAAATAAGGACTTCTATGTCTGTGTAAGCATAAGGACCAGAAAAGATCATTTTACTTGAATTGGCCTAGCTCCTATTTAATAAGTGGGAAATCTGAGGTTTAAAGATGTTGAGAAATATAGCTATCATATAGTGCCTAAAAGAATGAGGACTTGAGGTGAGAGAATTCCTTTTCTGAATTACAAGGAAAAAGAAAACGGATTTACTTAGAAAAACTATATAGTTCGGCACAGATGCACAGATAAAAAACAAACTAATTTGTAGATGACCATTAAGCCAAAAGTGTTAATTGTTTAAGAATTCTGTGGTTTACCCATTCTTAGCCTGCCTAATTTAGTACTACATATCAGCAATGGGTTTATGAGTAATTGTTTTCAGATTTCCTTCTGAATGAAGACCAGGACAAACTGAGAAGAGTCAGGTAGGAGAAGAGAGTTACTCCTTCTGGAGGAAACCTAAAGTATGGATTTCCCTTTTAAGTTCCAGGACCTAGAACCTAGACATAGAAGGTTTTGTTTATTGCCATCCATAGTGTCTATTTTTAGGATTTGGTTGTCTGCATTTGTTCCTCTTGATTTGGAGGCACATTCTCATCCCTTTCAATGAATTCCCACTTCCTTGATGTGTGTGCTGGGAATCATCTATCCAAGTGACTGTAGTCAAGTGGTAGGCCCATGACACAAACTAAGCCAATTGGATTCTCTTTTAAAAGACTTAAATCGTGAATCAAAATGCAAACACCTAAAATCTGTGAAGGTAGTTAATTTTAGGATGAAAGAGACTGTCCACCATTTCCTGCCACCTGGATTCCTCATTCCTGTCTTTCCTTAAGTTTCCACCTTCCCTTTTGTTTAGTAAAGACATCCAATACCATTTTAGTTCATATATTTTCTATTTAAATGTCAGTCCTCAAGTTATACAGCTTAGTAGGTGGGCTGCTATTTCTCAAGACCTAGCACATTGCTTGGCACTGAAGTGACCTTCAATAAACATTTTTTGAATGACTGCTGAGATCAACGTCAATGTTGACTATCGCGGAAGCACATAGAGTGATCACTTGGTGTTGGGGTAGCCAGAGGAAAGGAAGAACATGATTGAATAAGTCATCCTTTTATCTCTCATAGTCCCTTATGCAGAGTAAGTACTCAATAAATATTTGAATTCAAAACATGAAATCCTATAAAAAACATATTTCAGTGGAACCCAACCTGATATAATTTCACTAACCTTTTTTTTATAGCCTTCTAAGGTTTGTTGTATTGTACTGAATAAGCCAACATAGACAGGAAAAAATGAAAGCCTGCCAAAGTTGGGAATTTTCATCTTCTCTTTCACTTTTGCCATCGAGTAATTTTAGCATCCTCTGAGAGCAACAGAGTGGGGTCTTTTCTCATCCAGACCCAAGGAATAATAAACAGCCCTGCCTTTCTTTAAGTGCCAAAGCCAGTAACAGGAAGAGCTGGAGAAAATTCTCAGGAGGAAATGCTAATTTGACCTCTCTCCACAAAATGTTGACACTTGACAGCTCTGTTTTTTCAGTCTGACACCAAGGTGTTATGGGATAAAGGAGCTCTTTTTGAGTTCTAAACAGGGCTTGGAGTTCTTTGAAGAGAGCCAACATAGGCTCTGGGAACTGGAAATGTTTACAGGCCTATTTAAGAATTGAGGACCTGTGACAATGTATTTTTTGCCCATAACCTTCTTAGTCTTTGCTTCTGGGCCTAAAATAATATTTTTTTCTTTTTTTTTCACTGCCAAAGGTAAGCATTGGAAAAGCTGTGTATTTATGGAGAATATATCAAGAAAGTCTAGAGGGTAGAATATTGCCAACAGTGTGCCACTTTAGGAGAGTGCAAGTAGATTAAACTAATGTCCCAAACCCAAGCAACAACTGTCTGTCAGAATCCTTCCTATCCCACTCAGACTCCTGCACGTTGTAAGCATCAACAACTAAAATACCAAGGTGTCCAAAGTAAACTTTCAACAATTTGGAACACACCTGAGTGTGAATAAAGTCAGCTCCAAGGTTTTGTCATTTGGGACAAGTGACATAATACTTCATGTCAATTCTAGGACCAAATGGATGAACAAGATTCAGAAAATATGAGTTTGAGCAGTTTTCTGCTTACCACCTGGAAAAATTGTTTGATCTCTGAGTTTTTATTTCTTCATCCATAAAAAGAAAACAATAATTTTTGTAGGGTTCCTGTGAAGATTAAATGGAATAATATATATGAAAGCATTTCATGCTGTAATGCACTATATAGCAGATAATGACGATGATGATGATGATGAAGATAAAAAGCAGTAAAGAAAAAGATGTTCAAAATAGGGCAAATGATTCAAACCACACCAAAATCTCTAGAGGACTCTACCATCTTTGCTGAGAATCTTTGCTACATTTTTCCCTGCTAAAATTGGACATTTTCTGCTGTTGCTCTGTTTTTCTTTAAACAACAGTTCTTCTCATAACTACTAGGTGACTGAAGCTCAAGCACAGGAAATGAGTGGTGGATGAAAGAACTTTGAGAGAGTGCGATGGTTTCACATTGCTGTTGGGGTGGTCCCAGGAAAACAGCCTTCTGAACATGACAGTCTCTACTCCTAGAAAGAAAGGGAGACACTGAAGTCAGGCTCTGGTCTCCTGGTAAAATTACAGCCAGCAGTGGCTTTGCGGCTTCTTAAACTGTCTTCTGAACCTACTTATTTGGGTCTGTTCCAGACTATTTAGGTGCCATGTTTGAGCCTCATGTCAGCAAGTGTGAGGACAAGTCTGATGAGTTTATTATTGGGCCCCTGTTGTAAGGGGAGTCCAAGGAAGCTTAACCCTCCTTTCTAGGTCCAGCAGCAGAAATCTAGCCCCTCTAACTATTGAAGGAAATGTTCTGTGGGCTTGGAAACTGCACAGCCCCCACCTGCCCCAGATGCCGCCAGTGATCACTCTCAGGACTTTTCCTATAGCTTCTGATGGCCTTTTTCTTCCTCAGTCCTTCAGGGTGTCTCTCCCCTGTGTCCCCTTACATCTGCTGCTAGGCCTGTGAAAATGCACAACATGTAGTGTGCTGATTTTTATCAGACCCAGTAGCCTCATTAAAGAAGAAGAAGGAGAAGGAGAAGAAGGAGGAGGAGGAGGAGGAGGAGGAGAAGGAGAAGAAGGAATCAGGAAAGGATTCATAAGTATAATAAAGAATTCTTAAAATTATTCCATTTTCTCTGCTTAATTATTAAAATTTTAACATTTAAAGATTTTGTCAACCAGTCTGTTGGTATGTCAACAATCACAAAACAAATGTTTATAGAGTACAAAGCATTCTACTAAGTAAGAACCATTATTAAAAACAGCCAGTCTCCTCTGCCAAACATTGTAGAATCCCTGAAGGACTTGCAATAAGTAAAACTCCCACTAGATTTCAATTTGCAAATGGTATTTTATAAATCTACTGTGTAGTAGTTTTATAGAAAGCAGAAAAAATGGTTTAAATACAGATAAATATAGAGATCATCCATAGTCTTACCACCAAATGTTAATTGCTCAAATAGACTTGCTCTATTTCTCTCTCATGCATATTATTTTTCAGAGTTGTGCCTATATTATGTATAGTTTTCTAGTCCATTTTTTCATTTATGAGCATTTCCATTCATCAGGAAACACTTACATATAGAGTTTTAATAAATATCTATTAAATAAAAAGTAATGAGGGCACCTATGGCTCAGTTGGCTAATTGGCCTGCTCTTATTTTCAGCCTCAGTCATGATCTCATGGTTTGTGAGTTTGAGACTTGTCAGGCTCTGTGCTGGTAGCATGGAGCCTGCTTGGGATTCTCTCTCTTTTTTGCCCTCTGCCCCTCTGCACCCTTTCTCAAAATAAATAGCTAAACTTAAAAAATAAATAACTAAAAAGTAACCAATGGTATATTAATAAATGAAACAATAGACATTCCTTAAAATTCTATTTAAGAAAAATTTTCTAATTCATTATATATTTAAATATGTACTTTGTATATTAATATATTCACTATATTTTTATTTAATGTATATATTAAATATATGTTACATATGTAGATCTTTAATATATATTTTATATATTTAATGTATATGTTTATATGTATATATTATATTTACTAGTACATTAATATAAATATACATGTGAAAGGTTCATGTAGAAGTGTCTTTATGTTCTTTGAAATAATTGATATAGTGAATATTTCTATACCTAAGTTTGGCTGCATCTTGAATTATTTTCTTTAGATATATTTCCCAAGTGGAAATATTAGATCAAATCATTGGAACTGTTGTTGTATGTTATAGTTATTTTGAGATCTTGAAGATACAGGGGACTATAGCAAATTTTAAATCCTTAACCAATTTCACATCAATCTTCATTGAGGCCATGAAAGAATGTGAATTATTTTTAGTAATAGATCATGTATTTAACATTTTACTTGAGATCTTCTAAATCCATTATATGCTGGATTTTATTTAATGCTCCCAACAACCATGACAGGTAGATTCTGTTTAAAACCCTACTTAACAGGAAAGTATAGTGAGGCTTACAAAGTTTAAATAAGTGGCCCAAGGTCAGAGTCAGCATTTGAAACCATGCAACCTGGCTCCAAGACCTAGAGGCTTCACTACTACCTGTACACTAATAAGAGAGAAATTTTTCAGTTCTTAGGTCAAAAAGAAAAGTAACAAAACTTCCTCCTATAGAATGTGATCTTACTGTTTATGATCTCTTTCCTTCCATTAAAGAGAATGATCTAACTAGAGTGCCAGCAGGGTAAAATAAATGCCATCACAGAGTCCACTGGTCAGAGAGCCTGAGTTAGGATGTTGCTGAAAGCAGTGGACGTTCTGAGAAGGATATTTCCAAGGAAAACCACAGGGGCGTGTGGTAGAAACTCCAGTCAAATACTCAGACATTGGTCTCACTAATGTATCAGCTGAGGGCAACGAGAGGCAAATTTGGTTTGGATGGAGTGTGGGAACCAGAAAGTAAGAGCTAGGTAGGAAAAGCTCATCCATTGACTGTAAATGCCCTAGGAAAGGACACATGTCTTTTCCTGTATTTGTACCCCAGCCAGCACTCCACACACTTCCTGGAATATAGAAGCCCTCAGTGGTTACATGAAAATACACTATGCTGCTTGCCAAAGAGCCTCTGAGGTCAACCCTCCAAAAGAAGACCAGGGAAACCATCCCACTTAGATCAAAGGAACAGGTTTGTAGAAAGATATTTGACCTACAGGAAGAATGAGTGAAAAGTAAAGTTGTGCCCAGATTGAAGAAACAAAGGCCTAAATAAAAAAGATAATTTCCTATTTTAAAGATATAAGAAAAAATGCATTAGAGTTTAGTAAATCATTACATAAAAACCAGAGGCTAACAGATTTCTACCCTGCCCTTGAATTGAGGACTTTAACACAGGAAAATGTTTTGGTTCTGTTTATGAATTCAGATATTTTAAGCAGAACTGTATTGACATTTAACATTTTTATTTAAGAAAAGTTTCTTGAGCAAATTGTCATGAAAATAAAAAGGATGGGAATGACAACAAAAGGGAAAGGGAAAGGCCAAGGTAAGGGAGCTAGAACCCTGAGAATGCTTAAGCCAGGGCAGGCCTGGAGTTCTAAAGGAAAATCATGCATGTAGTTATTTAACTTCTTGTGATTTATGCAATTTTAATACATTACACTAGATGTAATTTTTACATATTGGAATTATTGACTTTATCATTTGACATCATATCATTTACAGTTGGTGACTATGGCTTTTATGCTGCTTTGGCTCATCAATCTTAATATGGTCCCGTAAGTCACTAAATTTTAAATGATGCTGATAAGATCACAATAATGATAATGGAGAAAATTCTCCATATCCATCTGCGTATCTCACAATCAATTCAAAGTAAGTTTGCAAACGTTTGACAATTTTATATGACTGTTCTTCTCAAGGTTGTTTTGTTTTGTTTTGCTTCTTAAGTTTTAATTTTAATTCCATTTAGCTAACATATGGTATTATATTGGTTTCAGGTATAAAATGTAGTGATTCAACCATTTCCTACATTACCTTGTGCTTATCACAATGATGTGTGGCATAGAGTTTATTTAAGATAAATTTTAAAAAATTAACTGCATTCTTTAATCTCCTTCACCTATTTCATCTATTTCCCCACCCCACTCCTCTCTGGTAACTATCAATTTGTTCTCTATAATTAAGAGTCTGTTTCCTGATTTCTCTTTCTTTTTCTCTCTCTCTTTCCTTTGCTCATTTGTTTTGTCTCTTAAATTCCACTAATGAGTGAGAGTGTATGATATTTGTCTTTCTCTGAATGATTTATTTCACTTAGCGTTATACTCTCTAGCTCTATGTCGTTGCAAATGACAAAATTTCATGTTTTTCATGGCCAAATAATGTTCCATTATGTATATTATGCCTCTTCTTCTTTATTCATTCATCAATCAATGGACATTGAGGCTGCTCCCATATCTTGGCTATTGCAAATAGTGTTGCTATAAACACTCCTACCAACAGTGCACTAGCGTTCCTTTTTCTCCACATCCTTATTCAAACCTGTTATTTATTGTCTTGTTAATTTTAACCATTCTGACAGGTATGAGGTGATATCTCATTATAGTTTTGATTTGCTTTCCCTGATGATAAGTGATGATGAACATCTCTTCTTGTGTCCATTGGCCATTTGTGTGTATTCTGTGGAAAAATGTTCATGTCTTTTGCCCATTTTTTATTGGATTATTTGCTTTTGGGGTTTTGAGTTTTATAATTTCTTTATATATTTTGGATACTAACCCTTTATCAGATATGTCATTTGCAAATATCTTCTCTAATTCCATATGTTGCCTTTTAATTTTGCTGACTGTTAACTTTGCTGTGTATTTTTTATTTTAATGTAGCCCCAATAGTTTATTTTTGCTTTTGTTTCACTTGCCTTAAGAGACATAACCATTAAAAACGTTATTATGGCCCATGTCAAAGGAGTTATTGCCTGTGTTCTGTTCTAAGATTTTTATGGCTTCAGGTCTCCCATTGGTCTTTTATCCATTTTGAATTTATTTCTGTGTATGGTTTATAAAAGTGGTCTTGTTTCTTTTATGTGTTGCTGTCCAATTTTTCCAGAACCATTTGTGAAAGAGACTTTTTCCTACTGGATATTCTTTCCTGCTTTGTTGAAATTAATTGTCCACATAGTTGTGGGTTTATTTCTGGGTTTTCTGTTCTGTTCCATTGATCTTTGTGTCTGTCTTTGTGCCAATACCATACTGTCTTGATGATGATAGCTTTGTGATATAAATTGAAATTCAGACTTGTGATGTCTCCAGCTTGGATTTTGTTTTTCAAGATTGCTTGGTATATTTGGAGTCTTTTGTGATTCCATACAAATTTTAGGATTGTTTGTTCTAGTTCTGTGAAAAGTGCTGTTGTATTTTGATAGGAATTTTATTAAATGTGTAGATTGCTTTGGGTAGTATAGACATTTCAATATTCAAATATAATAGTTGTTTCTCTGATCCATGAGTATGCAATGTCTTTCCCTTTCTTTGTGTTGTCTTCACTTTCTTTCATCAGTGTTCTATAGTTTTTTTGAGGGTAGATATTTCACTTCTTTGGTTAGGTTTATTCCTAGGTATCTTTTTATTTTTGGTGCAAATGTAAATAGAATTGACTCCTTGATTTCTCTTTCTGCTGCTTCATTATTGGTGTTATTAATTCTGTACATGACCTTGTATCCTGCAACTTTACTGAATTTGTTTATCAGTTCTAGAAGCTTTTTTGGCAGAGTCATTTGGTTTTCTGTAGCATTATGTCATCTGCTAATAGTGTAAGTTTTACTTTTTCCTTGCTAATTTATTCCTTTTATTCCTTTTTATTGTCTGATTGCTATGGCTAGAACTTCCAGTAATATGTTGAACACAAGTGGTGGGAGTGAACATCTTTGTCTTGTTCCTGACTTTAGAGGAAAAGTTCTGTTTTTCCCTATTAAAGATTCTTCCCACAGTTTAAGTAAGTATTCAGAATAGTGCTATATTTACTAGGGGCAGTGTTAACTGGTAAAGAATATAGCCTTTAAGAGCTGGATTCCAGTCCCATCTCTGCCAATTACTGGCTATGTGACCTTGAGTTAAGTTAACTGAGTTTCAGAGTTCTCATTAGAAAACAGAGAAAATAATGTTTATTTAATAGGGCTGTTGTCAGACATAAATGGCATGGTATATATGAAGAGCTTAGCAGTGTCTGGCACTTGGTGAGCAACAAATAAATAGTAGCTCTTGCTGACCCTAATTCAACTCTTCAGAATTTGCAAAATGGACCATAACTATTACAAGAACAGGATTCCTCATGAGACTCCCATAACTTCCTGGATATGGGTAGGCCAGAAATTCTCTGGGAACTACTGAAACATTTGCTTCCAGATCTGATGAATTCCAGGGCTTGTGAAAAATGCAGAAGTGAAAACCATTAACTAGCATCTGCAAAAATCATTATATATGAATGGATGAAAAATTTCTGCCCGTTCTCATTGGGTCTCAACCATATTTCAGCTCTTGACATGCCATTTTTGCATTTATTTTGACCTTCGGCTTCTGGCTTTATTCAGTTCTTCTGTTTACATCAATGAGTTCCCTGTGGCCTCAGGAGCAAACTTGAGGATGAAAACTTGATTATGAAAGGAAAAATAGAACCTCAGTTAGGAAAAGCTATTGTATGACTTTACAGGTAAAAGGAAATGTGTGACCCAGTAGTGAATTCTCCGTTTTCCTATTTGTTTGTGGTTACTTGGGTTTCGAAAGCTGGAAAGGATACCCTGTACATTCCTGTACATTGTTCCTTCAGGTCTAAAATAAACACATGATTCTAGTTACAAGAAAAAATTTTGTAACTATATATGGTAACGAATGTTAACTACATTTACTGTGATCATTTTACAATATATACAAATATCATGTCATTCTGTTGTACACTTGAAACTAATATATGTTGCATGGCAACTATATCTCAACTTTAAAAATAAATTGGGGCATCTGGGTGGCTCAGTTAGTTAAGCGTCCAACTTCGGCTCAGGTCATGATCTCACAGTTCGTGGGTTTGAGCCCTGCATCAGGCTCTGTGGGGACTGCTCAGAACCGGGAGCCTGTTTGGATTCTGTGTCTCCCTCTTTCTCTGCTCCTCCCTGACTTGTAGTCTGTCTCTCAAAAATAAATAAAACATTAAAAAATTTTTAAATAAAAATGAATTCAAAATAAATAAAATTAACACATTAAAGAAAATTCAAATATATAAACATGCTCCAACAGGCCCTCAGTATGGGATATGCTACTCTGCATGAAGCCAATGGGCAGAATTTGTGGGAAAATTCCACTACTGGTTAATATAAAAAAAGAGGCCTGCATTTACACATGTGATCATTTGAAGCCTAAGGTTGAAATGAATACATTTTATAAGTGAAACCCACAGTTGTACTATTGAATTAGTTTACCAAAATACTTTTGTTCATTTAAAATAGGCAAGAGGTCAGCTATGTTAGAAGAAGCAGAGACATAGACAAAAGCTGTCAGCCTCCCTTCTTGAAGCACAAATTAACTTTTTGGATGGGCCATATTTCCTACCTGTAATTTGATAAGCTAGGAGAGCAATAAAAACACGTTTAAAGGGATGAGATATAATACATTAGCTAGTAGTTTTTTAAAATTAAGTAAGCTGAAAGAAGATACTAACAGATACAAGGATAAAATAAGAAACCAGAATAAAATAAACAAGATGGAATGAAAACAAAAGTTATAAAACAAAACTAAAGGCACTGTGTACATTAATTAAAAAAAAAATAGATTGGGGCACGTGGGTGGTTCAGTCAGTTAAACTTGCGACTTCATCTCAGGTCATGATCTCAAGGTCCGTGAGCAAGTTCTACACTGGGCTCTGTGCTCCGAGCTGTCAGCATGCTGTGTTTCCCTCTCTCTCTGCCCCTCCCCTGCTCATGCTCTTTCTCTCTGTCTCTCTCTCAAAAATAAATAAACATTAAAAAAAGAAAAAATAGATTTAAAAAATTGTATAAGTTAGTAAGAAAAAACAAAGTATATTTTGAATGATTAAACTGGAGGGGTAAAAGATGTAAATAAAAATAGTGTTAATATGTAATCAGTGATTTAATAAAATAGGTATTAGGAGAATATAAACCAAATGGGGTGTGTCTGTTTGTTTTATATTTGTTACATTAAAATAATACCAATCACTGTAGTCTTATAAAGCTAATTACTGTTCTCAAAGTGAAAAGGCCATGAAGTTCATCATTTTGCCTCTTTTCTACCCTTCTGTGCATGGAGTTAGTTCCTGGGTCCAATGGCCCATGGGTTCTGAGGCCAAAGAGCTGAGGGGCTGCCAGAGGACACCTAGGCTGCTCCTCCATGCTTCCCTTAACTGTCCCCTGTCACTAATGTCCTGACCAAGAGACAGTCTGAATAAGGAGCCAAGTGAATGTGGAGCCAAGAATTCCATTGCTTCGTGACATGCATGGAGCTAGAGAGGATTATGCTAAATGAAATGAGTCAGTCAGAGGAAGATAAATACCATCTGATTTCACTCACATGTGAAATATAAGAAACAAAACAAACATAAGAGGGGGAAAAAAGAGAGGAAAACCAAGAAACAAATTCTTAACTATAGAGAACACACTGATGGTCACCAGAGGGGAAGTGGGTGGGGGCTGGGTTAAATAGGTGATGGAGATTAAGGCACACGCTTGGGAGGAACACGGGATAGTACATGGAACTGCTGAGTCACTAAATTCTACACCTGAAACGAGTACTACACTGTGTTAACCAACTGGAATTTACTTTTTATGTTTATTTATTATTGAGACAGACAGAAACAGAGCATGAATAGGGAGGGGCAGACAGAGAGGGAGCCACAGGACCCTAAGCAGGCTCCAGGCTTTGAGCCATTAGCACAGGGTCCGACACAGGGCTCGAATCCACGAACTGTGAGATCATGACCTGAGCCAAAGTCGGACACTTAAACGACTGAGCCACCCAGGCGCCCCAACTAACTGGGATTTAAATAAAAACTTAAAAAAAAAAAAGAATTTCATTGCTTCAGCCCCACCCAGCAGGGACAAGCATAATATTAGATGTAATTGATCTTAACACCATTTTGGCAGCAGAAGTCAGTCATTACACTGATAAATTCATTATCCAGATTCCATTTCACCTGATTTGGCCAAACCTTTCCTGCCTGATCATAGTCAAAGCTATGTTTTTCCCCAAATAATGAGGATGCAAAGGCTTTGGAAAATGTTTGCCTATCAGTTATTGATGATCAGATTTAAAATGTTCAGAGCTAAGTTGGATGTGGTTCTTTTAACTGTACTTTGGAAGTCAGAATTAGCATCAAATAGCTCGTTAATTAATGTAAAAATATCAATATTATCATCGGTTAAAAACAGTTCTAACACAATATTATATTGAAAGTATTTGTAGTTTTATTATAAAATCAACCGCGTTTGCATATTCTTCATCTTGAAAATGTCTCATCACATTATAACTCTAATCCTGAATTATTATTTAGATTTAATGTCTCTTTGTCATTCTTTTATAATTTTAAATGTTTCATATTTTTAAATGAACATGAGGAGATACTTTAATTTGTAAAGCTTTAATGACATATCACGATTTAATGTGTTTTCTTTATCAGGCACGTCAACATTCTTTCCACATCTGAAACAGCTCACCTTAAACTACTTATCTAGATAGCTTTCAATCTTCTACAGTCTCTGGGATGTAATCAGTCACTAGGGAGGCTGCCTCCCTACCTTTTTATTTTCCTCTAGATATTGCAGTGTTACTGGCCTCCCATTAAAAATATTACATAGTTTGGTTTGGAAGAAAATGATATCATTTGTAGCTATTACTGGAAAAGTTTGTCATCACCTCAGTAATATTCCTCCTGGTTATTTCATATCTTGGCAGTGGTATGCCCTTCAAAAAACATAATAAAGTAATGGAATTGAACTTTTCCCAAGAATTCCTTAAGAACTTATTTTTGTCCTGAAAACCTTCTTCCTTAGATTTTTGCTCCTTAGTTCAAAAGACCATTCTGGCCTATAGTCCGTCAGGGATGCACAAAAATTTGTTTTCACAGTACAAATACATGTCAAGGTATTCATTGGTGTGGCAGAGATATTTAAGGGTCTCACTGAGAAACCCTCATCAGCTAATGTGCTCCAGTAGGATGACCCTGTAGAAATCACTAGAATACATAATGTTGGAGAAATTTACAGTCAGTCTGTCGACAGAATGCATTGGACATCGAGCCATAAACTAGGTGCTGCCCGACTCAGAGGTAAGAAAATGTAGACTCCCATAACAATCACTCCTAAGAAACAGTTTGAGGGAAAAACCCACAACCTCTTTGTGAGGAATTTATATTTCCATAACTAGAGTTTTCATTCAAGAGCATGTATAATAGTGTCTCTAGTATATCCTGAATTGCAGGATTTTATTTTATTTTATTTTTTTATTTTTTAATGTTATTTATTTTGAGAGAGAGTGTGTACAGGGAAAGGGCAGAGAGAGAGGGAGAGAGAGAGTCCCAAGCAGGCTCTGCACTATTAGTACCAAGTCCAACAGCCTGATGCAGGCCTCAGTCTCACGAACTAATCCATGAGATCATGACCTGAGCCAAAATCAAGAGTCAGACGTTTAACTGACTGACTCCCAGGCACCGCCTGACACTGCAGAATTTTAAAATGTATTCTAGTAGTACCGTAGATGCTGCTCTTCTTTGACAAAACTATGATTTTTTTTTTAACTAACTGTCCCGGCACTTAGAATGAGTATGGAAAATGCAAGTCAAGATACAAGGAATTAATTTATAGTACATTAAGAAAAATATACAACTGAATTTAAAGTTATTTAATACACATTCACATAGTATTTACTATGAGTCAGCCATTGCTCTCAGCCCTTCCTATATTTTAACATGATTAATCTTCCCAAGAAGACTGTGAGATGAGTTTTACTATAAATTCTATTGTTCAGATGTAGAAAACCAAAAGCAGAAACCAGCTTACAGTTGCAGAGAAGAATTATTTCACCCCAGGGAGTCTGGTTCCAGAGCCGCTCCTGTAAGCACTAAGCCACACTGTCTCCTAATTATCTTACAAATCTCCACTTGGAGCTAAAACAAGACATTTCTGATATCAGTACTAATTGATGAGCTCTACCAATGAGAACACGTAGAATTAACAGGCAGTGTTGGGATGGGAAAGAATCCAGATGGTGAACAAAGATGCCATACTATCAAAATAAAAAGATGCCAAATAAAATCAAAATACAATCTGAAAAGTGTGATTAGGAACTAAATATCTAAACAGAGACGGAAAAAAATACCCAACAAAATATTAAACTGTAATTCTTAGGGGAAAAATATCACTGGAGAAAAAAAAAAATAGCTTTAGCTTTCCAATGAAGGCCTTGGAAGTCCGAGTCCATACGCTACATGCAGAAAATAAACTTACCAGGTGCCAACTGATGTGCTTTGTTTAAAGATAAAATTTAAGTATTTGACTCAGGCCTTCAGTACACAGACTCAATATCATTCAGTCATTATAGCTATGTCTGTCCTAGCAAAGACATGATTTTCTAGCACATGAAATACATTGTAACAATAATATGCTTTTAAATATATTAGGTTGGCAACGATCCCAGGATAATAATTCTCATATCTGCTCAGTGTACCTCTATGTCCAGTGCTGTTATTTTCAGCTGCAAAACTCGTTATAATAACTTGTTTTTATCCATATAGCATGAGGGGTTCTACTAAATATTGTCTTGGTCAAAATGTTGAACGAATGTATTTTTAAAAATCAACAGATGAAGGCTATTTCTATCTGGCAGATTGATTCTTGTCTAATCAATACACATGAGAATAGCTTCAGAGTCACGAATCCAGCTCCCCCCAAAACGACCGATAAACACAGTAGGTATTTGACCAAGATTTCTTACATGAATGAATAAATAAATGCATCTTGCCATATAAGCAAAAAAGCAGGGTGTGTTTCTTTTAACATGATGACATAAAAACCTGAGTTTCTCTTTCAACTTCCTATTTACGGCTAGCAGAATATATCACCCCGAAATATGCCACTCTGGCATAAAGATTGTTTTGAGCTGAAGGTAATTGAGAAGAAGCAGGTATAGAAAAGCTCTCTGTCCGGGCGCCTGGGTGGCTCAGTCGGTTAAGCCTCCGGCTTCGGCTCAGGTCAGATCTCATGTCCGTGGGTTCGAGCCCCACGTGGGGCTCTGTGCTGACAGCTAGCTCAGAGCCTGGAGCCTGCTTCTGGTTCTGTGTCTCCTTCTCTCTCTGCCCCTCCCCCTCTCATGCTCTGTCTCTCTCTGTATCAAAAATAAATAAAACTTTAAAAAAAAAAAAGAAAAGAAAAGCTCTCTGTCCTGCCCCATTTGCCTAAAAGCAGAACAGAAATTTGTAAAGGTGCCCCTCTCCTTGTCAGGTACATGATCATCAGCTTCTGTTTGTTTTTCTCTTGTTCATCTGTGTTTTATCAGTCTTATTTGCTGGGTTTGGGTCAATGAATCTAAGATGGGTAAAAGGAAAAAAAGCTTTTCTTCCCGACATGAGTAAAGTGACGTATAAAAGCACAAGGCAGAAATCATGTCAGGCCCATAAAATAAACCAAAATAAAATAAAATTCAATTAAAAAGGCCAATCATTTATAAGAAACAAGTGTTTCTTACTCAGTTAAGGAATCGAGTGGATAAAAACACATAGTGAGTTGCTATTGCTGGCACATCCAACCTCTTGAACTAGGCTAAGACCCCTCAACTTGTGCTCAACTCTGGAGCAATGAATGCACGTTGATTCAGGGGGAGGAGTTAAATTAGAACTGTTGAAAACTCTACTCCTGGGGCGCCTGGGTAACTTAGTCGATTAAGTGTCCAACTCTTGATTTCGACTCAGATCATGCTTCTCAGGGTCTGTGACGTTGAGTCTGTGTCAGGTTCCGCTCAGACTGCATTGAGCTTGCTTGGGATTGTCTCTCTGTCTCTCTCTCCCTCTCTCAAAAGAAATAAACAAACTAAGAAAGAAAGAAAGAAAGAAAGAAAGAAAGAAAGAAAGAAAGAAAGAAAGAAAGAAAAGAAAAGAAAGAAAGAAAGAAAGAAAGAAAGAAAGAAAGAAAGAAAGAAAGAAAGAAAGAAAGAGAAAGAAAGAAATAAAAGAGAAATCTATTTCTCAAATGTCTTTTTGTCTCTCAAATCATGGGTGACCATAGTTGTACCTTCAATGGACTGAGGTCACAGACCTTCCTCCATAGTGGAGAGTAAACCAAGACAGAGAAGAGAAGATAGAAGCCGGAGGACAGAGTATGTTCTGGAGGCCCAGAGTTGTGAGCAGCCAGCTAGTACAAGATGATGCACCTGGACAAATGGAAATCCCTGAAGTGTCACAGTATTTCCAACTTTCAAACGTTTTAAAATCTGGATGCCAGAACTTGCGAGATTCTTTTAGTGGTAAAATAAACCTTAGAACATTTTCTAGTCAAGATCCATTCACCCTTTACAACATGTGGTGATTCCACTGTAGGAGAATTTCTCACAGGTCTAGGTCTCATGGGTTGACCTTTTTATATTTTCTAAAGCAAGTATTATCTTTTATTTATTTATTTATTTATTTATTTATTTATTTATTTATTTTTAAAAATAGTTTATTGCCAAATTGGTTTCCATACAACACCCAGTGCTCTTCCCCACAAGTGCCCTCCTCCATTACCACCACCTCTTTTCCCCCTCCACCTCCCCCTTCAACCCTCGGTTCTTTTCAGTCTTCATTAGTCTCTCAGGCTTTGCATCCCTCTCTCTCCCCAGCTCTCTTTCCCTCTTCACCTTCCCCTGGCCCTCCATTAGGTTTCTCCTGTTCTCCTGTTAGACCTATGGGTGCAAACATATGGTATCTGTCCTTCTCTGCCT
>NC_043704.1:107594607-107640751 GCF_006229205.1 Suricata suricatta | reverse complement strand
TATATATATATATACATATATATATACACCACATCTTCTTCATCCATTCATCAGGTGATGGACATTTAGGCTCTCTCCATGATTTGGCTATTGTTGACAGTGCTGCTATGAACATTGGGGTACATGTGCCCCTATGCATCAGCACTTCTGTATCCCTTGGGTAAATCTCTAGCAGAGCTATTGCTGGATCATAGGGGAGGTCTACTGAAAGTTTTTTGAGGAACCTCCATACTGTTTTCCAGAGTGGCTGTACCAGTTTACATTCCCACCAACAGTGTAGGAGGGTGCCCGTCTCTGCACACCCTCGCCAGCATCTATAGTCTCTTGATTTGTTCATTTTAGCCACTCTGACTGGCATGAAGTGGTATCTCAGTGTGATTTTGACTTGTATTTCCCTGATGATGAGTGATGTTGAACATCATTTCATGTGGCTGTAGGCCATCTAGATGTCCTCTTTGGAGAAGTGTCTGTTTATGCCTTCTGCCCATTTCTTCACTGGGTTATTTGTTTTTTGAATGTGGAGTTTAGTGGCTCCTTGAAGATTTTGGATCCTAGCCCTTTATCTGATATGTCATTTGCAACTGTCTTTTCCCGTTCCTTTGGTTGCCTATTAGTTTTCTTGATTGTTTCCTTTGCAGTGCAGAGGCTTTTTATCTTGATGAGGTTCCAATAGTTCATTTTTGCCTTCATTTCCCTTGCCTTTGGGAATGTGTCAAGTAGGAAATTGCTGCCATTGAGGTCAAGGAGGTTGTTTCCTACTTTCTTCTTGAGGGTTTTGATGGTTTCCTGTCTCACATTCAGGTCCATATGGAACCACAAAAGACCCCGAATAGCCAAAGTAATATTGAAGAAGAAAACCAAAACGGGAGGCATCACAATCCCAGACTTTAGCCTCTACTACAAAGCTCTCTTCATCAAGACAGTATGGTATTGGCACAAAAACAGACACATAGACATATGCAATAGAATAGAGAACCCAGACTGGGCCCACAAATGTATGGCCAATTAATTTTTGACAAAGCAGGAAAGAGTATCCGATGGAAAAAAGACTGCCTCTTTAGCAGGTGGTGCTGGGAGAACTGGACAGCAACATACAGAAGGATGAAACCAGACCACTCTCTTACACCATACACAAAAATAAACTAAAAATGGCTGAAAGACCTGAATGTGAGACAGTAAAGCAAGTATTTTCAGAAAGGGTTAGTATGGCCCCTTTAGGGACAAATATGGATGTATGGGAACTTTTGATGTTGTCACCATTACCTGAGGGGCACTGTTGTTATTTTTATGCTAAATGCCCTGCTGTGTGTGGAATTTTCCAGCATAATGAAAAATAATCTACTCAAAATGCCAATAGCGCTCCTGTTGAGACTAGACCATGGAGCATGAGTCATTAAAAATGTTACACAAAGGATCAAAATGTAAAATGGATAAGAACAAAATCACATCACAATGAAATGATAAAATTTTGGTGGAATGCTTATAAAAATCCCAAAGAAAACAGGAGGTTCACTATCATCCATTTTTATTTAATGTTGTTCCTGAAATTCTGACTATGCACAATGATGGGAAACAGAAAAAGATAATTCCTTAAAAATTGTTAGAAATAATTAACCTATTAAAATGCCTCAATACAGAATATATACTCAGGTCAAATACCCCCATACACTCATCATAATAAGAAAATCAAATGACAATATAATTTACAATAATAATATAAATATAAAATGCCTGGGTATTTGATTAGAGAAGTAGGATTTGAAGAAGATATCAGAGAGAAAATCTGGATAATAGAAGACATCATTGTTCAGGTTGGGAAAATAAACAACTGGAATGTCATGTGTTCTTTGCCAAGCAATTTATTGGTTTATTGCAGTTCTAACTTATAGTCCTTTCTTCTTCTCTTCTTTCTTTCCTTTCTTTTCTCCTTCTACTTCTCCTTCATTTATTCTACAAAATTATTGCTGTACACATCTGGGAAAACAGGTAGGAAACTGTTCGATAATGAAGAATTTTAATTTATCTGACCTTTCCTCTGGTTCCAAGGTGGGAGCTGTAAATCCCTTGGAATTTCTCAAGTGATAACAATATCTTTGCTATACATGCTGGACCCATGACCATACCTGAGTTATGCAAATGAGGTGACTCATGGAGCAGCCCTAGTTAACTTCAGCATGGGAACTGGTCTTGAGGGAAAGGCCAACCACATGATTTGAGGGTTGAGGCTTCAAGCCACATGATACCAACTCCATGTGCTGACCTCTGAGAAAGAGAGGAGTGGCCACTGACCCAATCAACCATTCCTATCAAATGAAAACCCAGGAAAAACTATGGACTTCTGAACCTTGGGGACACTTCCCTGGTTGGTTATCATACACATTGATGTGTCAAGAGAGTGTCATGTTCTAAAGACATGGAAGTTTCTCATTTAGGACCCTGCCAGACCTTTCCCTGTGCTTTGCTCCCTTTGGCTGATCCTCATTTGTAATCATAAGTATAGTGCTTGACTGAGTTCTGTGAGTTATTCCGTTGAATTATTGAACCTAGAGGGGGTGAGGGAGCCCACAAATTTGGTTGCCCAGAAGTGTGGGTAATCTGGGAACTCTGGAGCCTGTGCCTGGCATATGAAGTGTGGAAAGAACTAGAGAACTATGTCCTTAACCTGGGAAGTCCATACTAACTCTGGGTAGCCAGCCTCAAAATTGCATTGCAAAAACAATAGCAAAGTAATATTTTCAGTTCATACAGAAAAGTCAACTCTATCCTTAAATAGGGAAGGATCTATTATTGTCCCATTGATCTGCCTGGTTATTCTATAAAATTTTATTCCATACTGGGTATTATATGTAAGTGATAAATCATTGGATTCTATTCCCAAAGCCAAGACTACGCTGTATGTTAACTTACTTGAGAATTTAAAAAAAAAAGATGTAGTATATATGTACAATAGAATATTATTCAGCTGTAAAAAGGAATGATATCCTGCCATTTGCAATAACATGAATTGAGCTACAGCGTATTATGCTAAGTAAAATAAGTCAGTCAGAGAAAGAGACCACATTAGCTCACTCCTTGGTGGAAGTTAAGAAGCAAAACAAAAGAGCAAAAGTAAAGAAAAGAGAACGACAAACCAAGAAATAGACTCATAACTACAGAGAACAAACTGATGGGTACGAGAGGAGAGGTGGGGGGGGGTTGGGTGAAATAAAGGATGAGGATTAAAGAGTACACTTACTGTGATGAAACTGAAATAAAATAAAATGATTAAGTAATGAAACAACAACAACAGCAAAAAGACTTTCTTTCAAAGAAGGAATTCCAAACCAATATTCCCTTTGTGGAAGACAATTCATGATCTCTCATGACTCTGCACTCCTGTAAGCAAAAATCTCCGTAGTTCTGGACTATTCCCTAGTTCTGGAAACTAAAGCTTCTCTAAGCTCAAGATTTCCCCTGACAATGTAACCCCTTACGTGTGCAGTATCACCTGAACTTTTTCATGTTATCTTGTGGTGTTGGGGCTCAGAGAACTGACACAAAATAATTTTGATACTCTGGCTTCTGATACTACTTAATAAAATCTTTTCTCTCAGACCTAGGAGTCTTGTGTTTTCCACTAGCACTTAATAAAACTGTGAGTGACTAATTTTTTTAGTTTGCAGGGAGGTAAAATCACTGACCCTTCATTGCTCTTTCCACCTTAGTCTTCTTGCACCTGCCTTAACAAAAAGATTTCTGGGAAAGCATTCTAGCTACTCTAGTTCTACATTCCATCTCAAGAACAAATAGGCATATGGTCTCAGGTGCATTAACTCTCATCATGTCTCAGGAAGCTAAAACTAAGTAAGGATCTTTCCTGAAGAATGGTACAGAAAACACTCAGAAAGTTTAGTGAGAATTGAGTAAATGTGAAAATGATTGGAAATGCTGGATTAATGTGAATTTCAAAACTGAGATTAAAAGGAATAGGGTGTGAGTTATGTGATGTCATAGCTTGGAAGAAGTAAGAACTATTAAACAACTTGAGTTAGCTTTACCAAAAAATTTTTTAATGTATCAATTAATGAGTCATTGATTTATATGTAGGAATTTCTAGATAGATAGGGAGAGATAATAGATAATAGATATTTAGATACATAGTTGGATACATGGATGCATAGATAGTTTTTTAAAACCTAAGGGCAGCCATATACTTGGAAAATAGAAAGGATCAGGGATCATGACATAAAAACCTTTAGGAAGTCCTTCTGTCTACCTTCCTTTTCAGAACTGGCTTTCTCTGCTTCATTCACGTAGTATATTGTTTCCATGGTACAGTTCCAATCCCACACACAGACTAACTTAACTGAACCTCCTAGAGCCCAAATCCCAACTCTCATAAGAAATGGACAGGTCCAAGGGAATCTTCCAGGCTAGTGAGTTGAGCATTTGACTCTTGATCTCAGCTCAAGTCTTGGTCTCCAGGTAGTGAGTTCAAGCCCCACGCTGGTCTCTGCATTGGGCATTGAAGTGACCAAGCTCACGTTTTGTCAGATGCCTCCTCCTGATCTAATCTAATCTAGGAATTTTAGTGATATAAGATAAATGTAACCAGCGGGCACATGCTGCAGGGGTGAACATGAGTTCTGAGAAGAAAGGAATTAGGCAGAAATTTCAAGCGATGTGTAGTAGAGTGAGAAATTTGACATATTGAACAGGATGACTAACTATCCCACCAGACAGGCCACAGGTAAAGCACATGCCTCTGAATGTAAAGCTCTGCACTTTCTTGTCCACATATTCCCATATGTTCACGTCAGGACAAAAGGGAGTTAATTCATTGTATTCATTTGATAAGGAATAAATATCCAGATAAATATGCTAGGTCAGGTTTCCTAAAGTTAGTCTTATAAAACACTGAACCAAGGGCATATAGAATTGAGATATTTGGAAAATGCCAAGTTAAATACTGTAAAACAGGTTTTAAAAGCAAGCTTCCTTTGGGCACCTGGGTGGCTCAGTCAGTTAAGTATCCAACTCTTGATTTCGGCTCAGGTCATGATTTCATGGTTCATGGGTGACAATGCAGAGACTTCTTGGGATTCCTCTCTCTCCTCTCTCTGTCCCTCCCCAACTCACTAGCTCTCTCTCTCAAAATAAATTTTTTAAAAAACCAAGCTTCCTTTTATGCAAATATCTAAAATTCTTAATGTATAAATGCTCACTAAGAATCTCTAAGAAAGGGACTTACTATGAAAGGTTTCCCAAATATATTTAACCATTTTCCAATGGAGCAACTCAAGCTATATGAACACTAACTGTATGCTATCTGCAGAGAAATTTTCCACATAAAATCCAAATATAATTGTTCAACTCCCTGGAAAACTTGGAATAAAATCCTGTTATTTCGACACAAATGGGCTGGGTTCTTACCTTGTTTTATTTTTAACCTCATGAACCTCATGCAGACAGGGAAATGCATCTCATATCAGAATGCAGTGTAGTATTTATATGTTAAATATAGCTCAAATAAATTGGTGTAAGTCCTGTTTTCTTAACATAATGAGTCATTTTGTTAGGATATGTAACATAGTTTAATAGATACACGAGTTGAATCAGAAAACTATTCACATAAATGCAGAACTGATTGTTGATGCTAAATTGGGAACAAAAATGTCTAAATCTGCCCCAACTGATGTTGAGGACAAATTTTAACATATTCATAAATATTGTGATTATTACTAGGAGATCTTTGAAGACATTATAGCTAAAAAACTAAGATGATGCCCAGAAAATCTAAAATGCTACTTTAATTCTATTTTTATCTATTTAATTTGAGACATATATGAGTTTGTGTGTGTGTGCATGTGTATGGCAAGCCTTACTATAAGTGCACATAAAATTAATTTGCACATAAAATTCCATAGTTAGAAATAATATTTCTAAGCCTGTAAATTAAAAACATAATACAAGTATCAATATTTTAATCTCTGTCTTCCTGTCATGAAACTAATCCAGTAGGATACCCAAGGGCATCTAACATAGCCCATTATGTTACTATTAACCCATCTTCATCTGCATGTAAAGAATGTTCTGCCCAAATGAGTGTCACAATCCCTGCTGGAAAATGGTCAATCATTTTGACCATTATAAAAATCACAAAACCCAAAACTAGACCACAATTTTTGAAATAGCAATTTTTCCCCCTAACACACAATATTTCTGTTTGGAATATAAATCTTTTGCTGGGGTTAGAGTTGGGGAAATTGGACTTTCTGGTACAACTTCTGACCCTGTTACTAGATTACTTTCACTTTCCCAAAGGTAATGTATGTGCAGTTCAGTGGATTATTCAGTCCCTTATTAATCAAATCTTTAAAAAGCACCTATAAAACCGAGAAGGGCAGGGGGGATAGGGAAGGACTGGTGTGGAGGGCTTACATAGTATAAATTACTCTTTTTTCTCTAAGAGCTTTCATCAAATAGACAAGAGATGACAAGGAACAAAAACAAAGAGTTGTCCTATATAATTAAGAACAAAAATTCTGATAGTCCAAATGCTATTTAAAAAGATTGTGAGAAAAAGAAACCAAAATAATTTTTTAAAAATCCTCTTGGAGAAGGTAGGGCAAAGATAAACTTTAAACTTTTAATAGAACTTGAAAAATGGGAAGACAGGAACTTAAAATGGCAGTTATGTTACAAAGAAAGGGACGAAAAAAGGAAATGGCATGCCTGGATTTGAAGATTATTTTTAAGGAGTAGAGAGACCATCAATTAAATTCCTAACATGAGCCTTAACACTTAAGCATGAAAAATACATTTGGTGTGGTAGGAATTAAGACATATAAACTACAGAGCAGAAATTGAAGTTTTTAAAAACCTGTCAACTTAGAATTTTTTACCCAGGAAAAATATTTTTTAGAACAAACGTAAAATTAAGTCTTCTTCAGACAATCTGAAGTCCTAGCCTATTTCCTTGATGGTTATAAAATAGTTGCTCTCTATGTTCTCACTTTTATAGTCACAATTGGTTTATATACCAATTAGCCTCATTCTGCTTCTACAACTTGTAAAAGGATACATTTTCCAGTTTTGAGGCCACTTTTTCTTAATATTTTTATGCAGTTTAGCAAACATAGAGAAACGTGCTTATTCAAAGAACTCAATAAACTTTTTTGTACCAAACAAACCCATGTAACAAAATCCAGACCAAGAAGACAGAACGTCACCAGCACCAGAAGCCCCTGCATGCACCATCACTTCCTACCCCATCTAAGAGTAACAGCTATTTTGATATCAACTAGAAAAGATTAGTGTTAGCACATCTTGTTTTACGAGTCAACTTTTTAAAAAGTCATTCCACTTGATAGTCACTGGAATTAATCTCCAGACATTTTTGGATAACCATCCATTTCATTAAAATACACTTTGTATGTATCCCCCACTATTTATTTACAAACCCCACAAGTAGTTTTAAAAAATCATGCGTTATTCTTTCCCAGCATCATGCACACTTAGGGCAAGGCTCATCATTAATGTAAATCCATTTTTCAATTAGGCTTCCTGATATTTGGATTTCTACAACAGGCTGCTTGTATCTAATTGGATCATGACTGTTTTTTTTTCCCTTAAGATATAGTTATGAAGCATCAACATTTATTTGTGCTTCATTTTAATATAATCTTGATGTCAGTTTTCTCTATGAGGGGGAAACTCTTTTGGCTACTTGTCCATTTTGTGAAGGCAATTTTAGTTTTAAATAATCAATATATTCGGTAAGTCCAGTTAGCTGAGCACGCATAAATCACAATAAGTCTTATTTTTTGGAAAAGAGCAGATGAATGACAGCTTCACTCTCAATTCCTTTATGGGATGCATAGCAGTCAGGGTTCTTCAGAAAAACAGAACCAAAGGATACGGATGTCTGTGCATGTATGCATGGATGTGTGTGTGAGAGTGTGTGCACACGTGTAAACACGCAGCATGCTGGGCTGGCCAAAAAGACACCGTCACAGGGTGGAACTTATCCTTCTGGCAAGAAGTTCCCTCCCACCCTAATACATTGGCCAAGTGAGGGGTCCTGGGCCAATTCTGGTTTCAAAAATCAATAAAGTATAATGTGCTAATTTTAATATATAAGTATGATATACAATGTGTACATATAAATATAATATGAATATTTTTTAAATAAAAATAAAAGTTGTAATATTACCTCTTAGCCAAAGTGGATAATTTTTTTTATATCCCACTGTGGTTTTTTCTCAATGACCAGAGGGTTTTTTTTTTAATATTTTCTATTTATTTTTGAGAGACAGAGACAGCATGAGCCGGGGAGGGTCAGAGAGAGAGGGAGACATAGAATCTGAAGCAGGCTCCAGGCTCTGAGCTAGCTGTCAGCACAGAGCCCGACACAGGGCTCGAACCCACGAACCGTGAGATCATGACCTGAGCCGAAGCCGGCCGCTTAACCGACTGAGCCACCCAGGCGCCCCCGCAGAGATTTTTCTAAAAAGCAGTACTGGTATAAGTGAAATAAAATATTTGGTACAGATTAATGCTACCATTCTAAATTTCTTTTATTCATTTATTTTTATTCATCTATACTTGGCCATTAAACACACTTACGTTTCTTGGAACCCAACCTCTTAATCAAACAATGATCTCGAAAGCCACTTAATTCATGGGAAAATTTTCTGTGAAATATAACTGCATCCTTTTATAACATGTAAAACCCCCCTGTAGTTCAATTATGCTTTACATTGCATTTCTTAAATAAAAGCCTTCTGAGAATTCTAAGATTCATTCATTCAGATTGAAAAATGGCATATTTTTATGTGCTATATTTTGGGTAAGGAAAAATTTACTCTTTAAATCCTTTAACAAGAGGAAATGAGTCTACCTCAGACTCAGTTTCATTTTTACCAGGATATCATTCTGAGAAATAGCTGGTGTCATGCCTTGCTTTGTCTTCCTTGGTGATTCAATTTCACCATTATACGTATATCAATAGTGGGGAAACACGAGAGCCTGGATGGTTTGGGCTTACATTTGGTCTCCTATAATTTCTTTGTAATACATTTGTTTGCCATCAAAATTCTATGTAAGTCTCAGTTTATATTCCTTTTCAACTGAATAATTACTAGTCACCGCATTTCCATACTCCCTGCCAACATTTTTCCTTTCTGTGGTACTAGAAAGTAACTTTTGTTTTGACTGTGTTTGTTTGCCAAGGGCATTTATTAAGACTTGATAAAGGCTCTAAATGAACTATATTTTCTTCAGCTGGTTCTTCTCATATTCAAGTCCTTGACCAGCCCAGTTGGATTGTTTGTTTAATATCAGAGCTGTTTTGTGCTTTCAAGATCTGGAAAGTTTTAGGGGATTGTATTTTTTAATCAACTATGGACTCTTTTGAGAACCACGTATGTAGCTGAAACAACTTCGCTTGTTGAGACTCAGTATTGCATAAGTTTAAAAAAGCTCATGGGGCGCCTGGGTGGCTCTGTCGGCTAAGCCTCCGACTTCAGCTCAGGTCAGATCTCACGTTCGTGGGTTCGAGCCCCGCGTCAGGCTCTGTGCTGACAGCTAGCTCAGAGCCTGGAGCCTGCTTCCGGTTCTGTGTCTCCCTCTCTCTCTGCCCCTCCCCCTCTCAGGCTCTCTATCTGTATCAAAAATAAATAAAACATTAAAAAAAATTTAGAAAAGCTCAGACTTTGACCTCGTAGGCCAAATATACTCTGGTTCGAGTCCTGACCTCACAACATACCAACCTCTCTGTGCCCTTGTTGCCTAGTTTCACAGATGGGGAAACTAAGGGTTTCCTAATTTAAACAGTTGCTGTGAGTAATAACTTTATACAGAGTAAGTGCTGAGTGTTTGTTACGGAGTGCTAGATATAGCCTGTCTTTGCAAGAAGAAGTTTGGTAAATTAAATCACTTAAGTATTTAGCGAACTCTCTAGTCAGCCAGTTGAATTAGTCATTGGGATGTTGTAGTCTCCATGCAGATACTCCTTCAAATTGAAGGAATACTAATTAGATGAGTTAAATAAGCTTAGTGCTTCCCTTAGGAATAAATATTAACGAAGAACTTACATGTCTCTAAGTTAGTCAGATGAATGACAGGTCACTCTGAAAAGTTATTAGTTCCAAATTACCATATTTCATCAATTTTATTTTTATTTATTTTTATTTTTTTAATGTTTTATTTATTTTTGATACAGAAAGAGACAGAGCATGAAAGGGGGAGGGGCAGAGAGAGAAGACACAGGACCGGAAGCAGGCTCCAGGCTCTGCGCTAGATGTCAGCACAGAGCCTGCCGCGGGACTTGAACCCACAAACGTGAGATCTGACCTGAGCCGAAGCCGGACGCTTAACTGACTGAGCCACCCAGGCGCCCCTTCATCAATTTTAAAACGTACTTATTCACACTTTATCTTTCGTGATATTAGGATCTGTGACTGTAACACCAGCCAGGACTGGCCTGAACGTCTAGCAGTCAGTCTTAGGTTTCATACTGTCATCACTTCCGTTAAGATAAATGCCTGGTTGATACTGTATGGTGTTGACTTTAACTACTTTTTTGAATGCCTTTTTTTTTTAAGTTTATGTATTTTGAGAAGAGAGGTGCAGAGAGAGAGGGAGACAATCCCAAGCAGCCTCTGTGCTGTAGGTGCAGAGCCTGACATGGGGCTTTGAACTGAGCCAAAACCAAGAGTCAGACACTTAACTGAGACTCCCAGGTGCCCTATTTTTTAATGTCTTTTAAAAGATTACAGTATGACTCAGCACTGAAACAAAAAGGTACTGTGTCTGCAGGAATGCATGAAAACAGAGCAATTGAGTATATGTTTGGTATTAAAGAGGCCGATGTTCATCTTTAAAGAGATACAATTCCATCCTTCCTTGTGATACAACAATCAAATGCTTCATAAAACCTAAGAAAGGATGATACAAGTATATAACTTTATGATAGGTTTGTTCCTGAAATACATGCAACTGTCTGTTGATGCTTTCTAATAAAATCAGTAGTTTGGGAGTTTAAAGAAAACTTACCAATTATATTGAAAATGTCTTTAAAGAAATTTCATGCCCTCAACACTTTTGATAACCTAGAAAACAATACTGTGTAGAAAAACACAGACATCAATAACTCTAAGTTGAAGAGTGAGTCAGAAACCTCAGAGTCTGAATATGAAGAAGTTTAAAAAATATCTTCATTAATTTATTGCATTAATATTTTCCTTTTTATATTTAAATGAGAGTGACCTATGATTTAAAAAATTAAGTTAGAAGCCTGAATATAAAATAAATAATATAAATAATTAATAGACATTTTGTATAGCCAAATTGGCTGTGTTGCTTTCTTTTTCTGTGGTATCTAAAATAACAGCATGGTGGAAATATATTTTATGAAATATAATAAGCATGAGTAACAGTGTAAACTATTTGTGGTAAAGGGCTTAATTATATTAATTTCTAATCTGTTATAAATAATTTGTAAAGTACCAAAAAATGAAATTAAAAAGACATAAAAATAGGGGCACTTGGGTGGCTCACTCCGTTGAGTGACTGACTTGATTTTGGCTCTGGTCATGATCCCAGGGTCATGGGATGAAGCCCCACCTCAGGCTCTGTGCTGAGTGTGGAGCCTGCTTGGGATTCTCTCTCTGTCCGCCTTTACCGCCCACTCTCTCTCTCCCTCAAATAATTTTAAAAAGAAGACAGAAATATAAGTTAATTCTTTAAATTATTATGCACAACACATACAAGATTTCCTGCTCTAAAAGTTTCCTACTTCTTACTGTCACTTTCTGAACTTCTCTCACCCTGGGCCAGTAGTAGTTCAGGGAGGGACCAGCAGAGTTCATAATCCAGGCTTTGAATGTTACCGACCTTTCTTACTCTACAAGTGATTTAATCATTGAACTGTCAGATATTCTCAGTGATGCCAGATGGGAGTTCAGAAAAAGATGAACTTTAGGTTTTCTTTTTTAAACCCAACAATATAATGTCTTATATCTTATTGAACTTTCTGTACAGCTTATAAAACACTTGCACCAACGAAGACTTCATTCAAGTCAAGTTGGCTGCCTACGTTCAGGCTTTGGTGCACACTCTCTACTCCAAACACATATGTGTGGTGGTAATAGAGACAACAACAACAAAATAACGTAGCCCATCACAAACACAAAACCATTTTTATTGGATATAAACACAAAGCAAAAACCAGACACAAAGCCAGCCGGCAACAGCCGTCAAGTTTAGCAGCCGCTGAGAAAGGGGGCCCAAGAATGCTCCAGGCAAGAAGGCAACAGAAACACTTGCTCCTTGAGGCCAGAAGCTGGGATGAAACTCCTGCCCTTGTGAAAGGAGGTGAACAAAAAGGACTCAGATGCAAATTCTGTAAGAATCTGTGAGCGTGAGGAGGCAAGCGTGCAAAGGCACTCTGTTCCTACTGGGCCCTGGACCATGCTTCCTGCTGGCTCCTGAGTAGAACTGTAATATCTTCAGCTATGGAAGTGCTTTGTGTACATCCCCTCACGTGATCCTCCCAACTGCCCTGTGTGTTATCACTCCTGTTTGACACACAAGAACACTGAGGCTCAGAGAAGTTACCTAGGGTCATGCAACACACAAGCGAGCATCAGAATCAGGACTCCTCCCTGTGAGCTGTAGCCAATCTATGTTGCATCTGGAAAACAAGATATAGATGGATAGTATAGTTAAGAGTTAGAATTGCTAGTAGAAAATGGTCTTTCTTTGCAAATTCTAGTGTTTTTAAACTAGAACAGAATAGGTATCATAATTTGTGGCTTTGGGGATAAATTTCTCTCTCATACCAAAGGATGTCAGTATTTTTGGTAAAGCATTAATGATAGAAAAAAATGGATAAACATTTGCCTCTTAGAATTTACCATATTGATTTACTATCAAACTCTAAGAGAGGAGAAGGGACCTTCAAAAAAAGGGAAGAAAAAGATCTTCATATATGGTTAGGTGTACAGAAACTAACAACAACATTATTTAAAGCCTGGCCAAGAATTTTCAAAGGGTTGAGATATTATTTGAAAAATATATGTCAGCATACATCCTGGAATTTTCAAAATAGTCCCAATTTCATATACCCTTATTTCTTCTAATTAACATTGCTCACCAGATTATGAACACATGCAATTTCATTCCAATGCTCTGTATAAATCAAGTCACACACACACACACACACACACACACTTTCTGTCAGATCTTTTAACTTGACTTTTGTTTTTAATTTAGAAGCCCTAGGATATATTTAGGAGGAGGTTCTGAAACCAAAGTACTAAGTAAGCATGATTTGTGTATCGGCTTTGAGCAGATACAGGAGCCAGGAAAGGAATAGGAATCCTGTGAACTAAAGCTACTCTCCCTTTACCTAAGTTTCTAACGAAACTCCCTTTTAACCTTACATCCAGCATTTGCCTACTTGCAAATAATAAAAGTTTGGGTCCTCTGGTCTCTCTTCACTAACCTCATCAAATTTCCTGTTCACAAGTAACACTGTACAAGAAAGGATAGATTATGATATTCTCAATTCCCTGAAATTATGTGAGAACTTAGAGAAAATATGGTATTGTTTTTTAATTTAGGAAGTAAATACGTATATAGTTTTCTTTATTCTTATTCAGTGTTTCTTCCTTCTTGTTTTCACGAGGCATTAAAAGCCATGTGGTATGAACTGTCAAACTTCAGGTGTGTTTCAATGTACATCCTTCTTGGATACATGTATTACTCCACGTGACCTATACATCACTCAGCATATAATTTCTTGTTTGCACTTTGCAGAGAAGAGAAGTTAAATGGTCATTTCAGTTCAAATCTAGAAGATATGGAACAGAACATTCTTGATTCCCTGAACTGTGGATAAGATACTAGAAATGCATATTCCTTCTTTTACAAAAGAGATCTGAAGCATTGCCCTTAACCCTGAAAACAGTTAAGGAAAAGATTCCACACATATTAGCTGAACTAAAAATGTTTTGGGATAGCCTATTTCTTGCAAGGTTATAAGATAGGATAAATAATGAAGAGACTATTGAAAAGTCTTAGTTTATATCTTAGCAATTAAAGAGTATAAAAAACAAACCATAAAATGCATTTGATTTACATGTTTAGCCAAATGCTTACAAATTGAAGGGTTTTTTTTTCTAAAATAGGAATTCTTCACATCATTTAGAAAATGGGGAATTTTTTTCATTATTCTCTTTGTTCCTCTTATTGTATCGCTTTTCACAGAATCTTGGTGAGTGGGGCTCCTTTTCAAATTCCACTCAGCAGTTATGTTTACAGACCAAACTCTGGGAAAGAAAAAACAGAAAGATTATGTCAGTTATAACACAGGCTTATTCCCAAGTAATGGCTGAAATTAATGTGTTTCTAACTATTTAAATATCCAAGTGATGCTCAAAATCCCTCTCTCCATACAGAGAAACTTGCCAGAACTCATTCAGTGTTAGTCCTTTTCTGAAAACGATGTCTCTTCGTTCTTGCAGGGTCTCCAGACCCAAGGAAGCTGTTAATTGCGTCTGCAGACACACAGAGTGTGGTAGTTGTCGTACGTATCTAGATTCAGGATTCCTACTGCTGTGGAGACCACTGAGCAGTGTTGGTCTGCTGACATTTATGGGTGTATCAGTTGGAGAACTTGAGATATTTCACTGTGATGTGAACACAAGAAATGTGTCCAGTGAGCCATAAGGCTGAAAAGCAGAGCACAGACCAGAGTAAAGGGTCTTCCATTCAACAGATTCTTGTGAACTCAGACATGGCGTAGAACGATGGCTGCCAGGAGCTGGAGGATGCGGGAAATAGGGAAATGCTGCTCAGAGTACAAACTTTCAGTTACAAGACGAACAAGTTCTGGGGACCTAATGTATAGCATGGTGACTATAGTGGACAATTCTGTATTAGACACTTGAAAGTTGCTAAGAGAACAGATTTTAAACGTTATCCTCAAACATTGCAAAAATGGTAATCAGGTGAGGTGACAGAGATGTATCTAATTCTCTTTGTAATCATTCTGCAATATGCACGTGTATCAAATCATCACACTGTACACCTTGTATTTAAACAATGCTATATGTTCATTATGACAATAAAGTAGGGAAAATTCAATTGATACAGGGCGGCCTTTGATAATGTGCAAAAGGATAGGGACACCGTCAGACTTGAATTTTACAACCAACTGTCTGGAGACAGTGTGGGAACAAACTGCAGGGAGGTTAGATGAAGGGCAGAGACCATCTGGCAAATCTAAGTGAACAGGGGTGAAAATCCAAATTCAGGTAGTAATGGTGGGAGCAGGGGAGAAACACAGAGAGAGAGTTTAAGGAGCCGAATCCAAAGAACTTGATCAAAGACTAAATGAACCGTTGGATGGAGGGATGGACCAATGCTTTGCTGATCCATTCCCTATACCCTATTATTATCAAAGAAATGAGTTTGTGAAGCAGCAGAGTTTGCACGCGAGAGCCTTTGGGGAAGGGTAATATTTCTGAGATTTAGCAGTCCAGGCACTTGTCTTGTTTTTTAACAGTGACCCAGAGACAGGCATGTCTTTGCTGTGCCATGTACTCACCCCTACGTTGTTGGGTCACTGGGAGATCCGGGAGGTCCCGGGGGAAGAACGGGGGTTGCAGGGGTCTGGGGGCAGAGGGATTAGGGCCCTAGGCCAGTAACTCTTTACTAAGCAAGCAAGAGGCCTTTCAGCATTTTAACAACTGGTATGGCTAAATATTGGCTCTGGCTACAGCGAGGAGCAAGAATAGCAAGTAAGCTTCGAGAGAGATTTACCCCACTTCTAAATAGATCAATAACCACACGAATTCATAGGAATCCTCATCTGTGCTTCACCAAGCATTTTCTACCAGTTCAAGTTACAGTGAAAAAGAAGGTTGAGGGCCGAGAGGCCTAAGCTGGCATCCTGGCTCTGCCCTTTAATAATGTATGACCTCAGGCAAATATTTAACTTTTCTGAACTTCATTATTCTCCTTTATAAAATGGAACTAATAGCATTTACTCCCTAGTACCTCCCAGGGATGCAGTGTGGATCAAGTAACATAATATACACAAAAGAGCTTTGTAAATTATGAAGCTCTCTGTTAAAGTTGGTTATTGTTTCAATATTCATGCTGTAACCTGAGTTTCCCTAAGTGTCCTCGGGCTGTGGAAGGCTTAATGACATAGGAATGACATTAATTTAAGCTGCAATAAGCAGTCCTTGTTCCCGCCCGCTCACCCAGGATCTCAGGCCCTAAAACGTTCTCCTGAAGACGCACCAGAGCACCCCGGCCGGGCTGGCCCTCACCTCAGCTGCACAACTTCTGCCGGGCACCATCTTGGAGGGTATGGCTATCCCTTCTCCTGATTCAGATTAATACGTTCCCGGTCACACGTGACTAGACACATCAGCGCTTCTGCCATGTCCCCTCCGCCACTGCAATGTCCCATCAGGCACTGCGGTTGGGAACTAGGGTCACTTCCGGCTGGGAAGGTGCACTGCACCCACACAGAGAGAGAGGAGCTCTGCTGGGCTTTGGGTGGTGATTCTGGACCACAGCTACCTACTGACTTCTCCTGGGAAGATTTGACTTGATTTTTACTTTACTTTATTTTATTTATTCATGAACTTACGTATGTATGTATTTATTTGTTGGACAGTGGTTTGTTTCTCTAATTCTTAAGCCAGTTCTTTCTTACATACCTTGTGTAAACTGTTCCACTTACTGTCTTAACCAAAAGGAAGAAGGACATTTTGTCTTCTTTTTTCTTCATTAAAATATAGTTGAGGGAAACCTGGATGATTCAGTTGGTTGATTATCTGACTTTGGCTCAGGCCATGATCTCATGGTTCATGGGTTCAGGCTCCACATCTGGCTCTGTGCTGTGTGCTGACAGCTCAGAGCCAGGAGCCTGCTTTGGATTCTGTATCTCCCTCTTTCTCTGTCCCTCCCCTGCTCTCCCTCTGTCTTCCTATCTCTCTCTTTCAAAAACAAATGTTAAAACAATTTTTCTTAATTAAGTAAAAAGAAATACGGTTGACATACAATGTTGCAATAGTTTCGGTTGTATTGAATAGTGATTCAACAACTCTATACATTACGCGACGCTATGCTCCTGAGAAGATTTTAAAATATCAGTGCCTAATCCCTTCCCCCATCAGACTAACTGAAGTCACATCCCTGGAGTTAAAACCCAGGCATCCGTATTTTTTGAAAACACACAAGTGATTCTGATTCAAGTGGGTGTTGAAGGCCATCCTGTAGGTGGGGGAGCACCGCCCTCTCCCCGGCCATTTTTCACCCGTGAAGCCACAAAAACTCCCCAGCACGTGTCCTCGCTGTCTCAGAAAGGCTCTCCAGAGCTGGAGCAAAAATGCTACATCAGATTTCTCTTCATTTTTCCAATTGGTTATGATTGTACCCACTCCTTTAAGTATAAGAAAACGTTGTTTTATTTTTATATCACACTTTCACCCTATTTTATATGTATATTTTATAATTTACATAAATAAATAAATGTAGATGAGTATGTGAGCTCAAAATTTTTTGTTAATGGGACATGGGATCAAAGTTTTGTAGAAGTCCATTATCTTTCTGGTATTTGTGACATTCCACAGGTTCTTGACATAAAATTGACTTAATTTTTTCTAATCTAAAAAAATATGCAGCTCATTTATCTAATGGTCTCATATATGGACTTTTAAAATTCACAAATGAGTTCAAGTTCCTAAATACTAAAAGTTCTAGCGAAAGCCACAAGTTAGAAGAGATTCTTTGTGTGTGGTTTTTTTCCTTTGTTTGTTTCTTTGTTTATTTTTTGGCCAAACTGGCCTCCTGGTTCCAAGGGTTTGTAAGAAATATTTAAATATTGCATACTAATACACATGTATAGAAAAGTTTAACAATTTCACATATGAAATAAAGATAGTAACTTTAAAGCTACAGAGAGAGACTTTCCAATCTGGTAGTAAAAGGACAACGTGCATTTTGCCAACCGAAAGGGCCTCAACCACAAGACTTTTTTCCTTTCAGGATAATTTTGTAAACAGTTTGCTCCTTAATTAGGCAACATCAAAATGCTCAGCTAAGTGACTCATCTCTACTACATTGCAGAGAGGTTGAAACAAGGCTATAATTACTAATAGAAGCTCCTTGCAAATCGTTTTACACACACACACAACGTATACACACATTCCTTTTTCATTCTGTAGTGTGCATTATTTAATAAGTTTTTAAAGCAAAACGGTTTTAGAAAGCCTGAATGGTCATATTATTAAAACTATGAATTTCATTGGAAGGTGGAAAAAACATTTCCTGCCATTATCAAATCAAAACTCCCTTGGGCCCCATCACAGGGCTTTTCAAAAGCAGCCGGGAGCATTGAGAGGGGAAGACTTTGCCCCCAGCTCTACTTTGTTGAGGAAGTGATGATTGAAGTTTAATTCATTGGATCACATGGCCCGGAAATGCTGTGCCAGCTTGGATCTTACTTTGAGTTTCCTTAATAAACTTGGTGTATTTTAGTTCAAAGATGCAAAGACCTGTTGGTAACTCTTTGGCAACAGTTAGCAACCATATGAAAGCTACCTTCAGGCACCTCATGTATAACTACAGAAATTCCAGCTGTCTTTCTTTAGTATATATTTCTAGAGAATACATCTCTTCCATTAAAATGTATGCCACAGAGAAAAAAAGTTTTTAATAGAACATGTTCATTAATGTGCTTTTATCTAAATATCTACTCAAAGCAAGTTGGTTGTCTAAACTCTTCAAGCAGCTCCTCATATTAGAATGTCAAGTTCTTCTCTAGATTTAGTTAATGGGTGAGGAATGTAAACTTGACTTTGGTTGCTAAAAATTTTTCATTGTAGATCTTTCCAATCTTATGATTTCATTCCATGCCAAGTTTTTTCTTCTCATCCTATTTTCCCTGGCCATTTTGGAAGCTGGATTTTAGTTAAACTCTTCTTGTTTCTGCATTATGTATAGAAGGCATTTTATCTCCCATTGTAGTCACTTGGCCAACAAAGCCACTCCAAATCTCCCTCATTTATGTACTCCCTTCTGAGGAGAAATTATAACAAAACAAAAACATCAAATATTGCACTTTCATTAGATGGGGAATTCAGATTAAAATAATCTATTAATGAAAAAGATAGAAGTAATTTTTTTTTTACTTATTTTAGTCTGTCCCATGTTTATGTATATAGGACTTTTTCAAAGGTTAATCTCATGAATACCAGAATTTGATAATACTATAAATAAATAGGACAAATTTTTTTAAAGTTCTTCTAGGAACTGTTAACTTTCTTCACTGAATCTATTTCCCACATGTCTTAACATTTAAACAACAATGTTAAGAGAAGTGAGTCTACTCAGGAAAACAATGTGGAAGTTCCTCAAAACATTAAAAATAGAACTACCCTATGACCCAGCAATTGCACTCCTAGGAATTTATCCAGAGGATACAAAATTGCTGATTCAAAGGTCCACATGCACCCTGGAGTTTACAGCAGCACTATCAACAATACCCAAATTATGGAAAGAGCCCATATGTCCATTAACTGATGAATGGATTAAGAAGATGTGGGGGGGGTGCCTGGGTGGCCTAGTGAGTCACTTGGGCATCTGACTTCAGCTCAAGTCATGATCTCATGGTTCATGGCTTTGAGCCCCATATCAGGCTCTGTGCTGACAACTTAGAGCCTGGAGCCTGCTTCAGATTCTGTGTCTCCCTCTCTCTCTCTGCCCTCTGCCCCTCCCCTGATCACGTGGTCTCTCTGTCTCTCAAAATTAATAAAATGTTAGAAGAAGAAGAAGAAGTGGTACACACACACACACACACACACACACACACACACACACTGGAATACTACTCAGCAATGAAAATGAATAAAATGTTGCCATTTGCAAAACATGGATGGAACTGGAGGGTATTATGCTAAGCAAAATAAGTCAGTCAGAAAAAGATAAATATCATATGATTTCACTCATATTTGGAATTTGAGAAACTTGACAAATGATCATAGGGGAAGGGAAGGAAAAATAAAATAAAAACAGAAAGGGAGGCAAGCCACAAGAGACTCAAATATAGAGAACAGACTAAGGGTTGACTGGAGTGGAGTAAATGGGTGACAGTCACTTTAAGGCACTTGTTGGGATGAGCACTGAGTGTTATATGTAAATCATGAAAAACTGGATTCTACTCCTGAAGCCAAGACTATACTGTATGTTAATTAATTTGAGAATTAAAAAAAATAATTAACTAAAAATCTTTAATTAATAGAAAGAGAGAGAGAAATAAGTCTACCAGAAATCAGGAGTTAGGTATAGATTTAAAACAAATATTGCAAAGAGATAATAATGTGTAATATTGAAAAACCTGCAATAGCTAATGACTATGGCAAAGGTGCCAAGAATGGGCTAAGATAAAAGAAGAAAAGATGAAAAAAGAAAAAGCATCTTGCAACAGTTAAGTCTAAGGAATAGAGGGAAAAGCAAACTGAGTCTTCACAAATAGCATCCTATTAATCATTTGGCTAGTTTTGGATAGAGAAATGTACTTAAGGTAAAATTTTATATTTTCACTGATTTTTTTCTTCACATCAAGAACATATGTACACATGACATAACAGTGTATAACCTTGAAACTCATGAAAGTAATGTATATATAAAAGAAAAGGTCTTAGAAAATAATCTATGAAGAGGAAAATTACCAAAATACACATTAGGCAATTGTAGAAGATATGTTGGACACCATTTATTAAGTGGATAAGCAAACTAAATTATATGTAAAACTGCTATCGGTTATTGGGTGGTATTGGTTATTTGAATTAGTAAAAGTAAGATACTACCATTCATGAGAATGTGATAAATACAAAAAAAGGAGACGATATTTTATCCATTGTTTGACTAGATGAATGAACAACAACAGCAACAATAAAAAAAAAAGCCCACAATATTGGGCAGATTGAGGCAACAAAGAAAAACTGAAGGAAAATCCGTAGCAATCTACAAAGATTTGAAAGATAATGGCATGAAATTACTTAAAGAATTTAATGCAATATGTTGGATTTAGCTTCAAGCGGGAGCGAAAATACAAGTTACTGTTGTTGCTCATTTATTATGGTTTGCCCTCTCAATTCAATCTCACAAGACCTTTGCAAACTAAGGGCTGCAATCTTTATTTATCCGATAAAGAAAACAGGGCTTACCTGAGCTAACAACTTGTCCAAGGTTTTATATAGCCTGGAAGCAAGCAAGAGATTCTAAAACAATCTGACTCACACGTCAGTTTTGGAGCATTCGATAAAGTCGGGTAGATCCTTAAGTGTGCCAAAGCACAAGGGGAAGAGGTTTAGGGAATTTGGGTCTTAGATCACTGTTTCCTCTTTAAACAAAATAGTTCCACTGTTGCATGTTTTGTATTGGAGATATGTGTGAGATTGCAGTAAAAACAAACAAGCAAATAAACACTCTCTCTCGGGAAAGATTCAAAGGTACTTTGCTACATAGTGCTGCTTCCAGGTCAGCCTTCAGAAGTTCTGGGCTGGGGAAAAAAAAAAACCCCGGAGGAAACAAAAGTGTCCAATTTAACTCTTTCTCTAGAGGTGTTAAAGAGCAAAATAGACAATTTTGGGAACGAGTAAAGTCCCTTTTCTCCTCGATGTACAAGAATGTAGGAGAGTATCGCTCAGATACTTTCTAGAATTTAGAGCACCCAAAGCCTTGGCTGTCATGGCCATTCGTCACTGCTGGGTCACATCAGGGTCTCAGAATGTTTTCCAGTGGAGCAGTCCAACAGTTCCACAAGTCAATCGGACATATGTAGACTATTTCATTTTATTTATATACCATCCTTTTCCATAAAAAAAAGTTTAGAACACTAGTTTTCTGTAAAAGCAATAGAATGGTGTTTACAAAAAAAAATTGAAGGAAAAATAACATCCTGAAGAAATTTATTTTTCCTTAGAATCGAAGGTCTTTTTTTAAAGGCTTCCACCTGAATTTTCAAAATAAAATCATCTCAGTTCTCCCACTGTGGCCAGTGGAAAGTATGAAACTGCATCTTGAGTACCGTTTTCTCCTTCATTCACTACCTATGACCCGAGACACTACCCCCTCCTTTGGCTCCCATGTTTTCATTGGTCTCTGTTGGGCCACTTATCTCAAGCTAAATAGAATGAATAGAAGAAAGAAACTTTCTTGAGCCCTCTTGTCAAGTTGCAGATGTGCATCCCTTCCAGAATCACAAAACTCCGAGGTTATCACTCTCCAAATCTCATAAATGCAGTCAGAGCAGTGTCCGTGTGACTACCAATTCTCAGAGCAAGCTTTTCTGAAACAGAGTGTATTTTACGCTCGAAGAAGAAAACGCTCGGGAAAGCACTATTGTACCCTCATCCTCATTTTACTTAAGCCTTCCTCAGGCAGGATGCGGACACGCTGGGCAGCGAGATCAAACAAACAGTGATAGAGAGAAATGTAAAGACTGACAGAAAGAGCAAGAGTATTTACTAAATCTGGGGGTCAGAAAAGGTGGGAAATACTATTCCCTCATCTCTTTTTTGCAAGAAGATACACAGTGTTAGAAACTTTGTTCGGTAGAAAGAAAGAACTTTAAAAGATAAAAAGAGATTTGGCAGAGGCAGGGGGAGGCAGATTTTTTTTTCTATTCTACTTTTTAGGAATGGAGTGTTGTGGGCCCCCGGGCTGGCTCAGTTGATTAAGTCCAACTTCAGCTCAGGTCATGATCTCATAGTCCATGAGTTTGAGTCCTGCATCAGGCTTTGTGCAGACAGCTGAGTCTGGAGCCTGCTTCGGATTCTGTGTCTCCTTCTTTCTCGGCCCCTCCTCTACTCATGCTTTGTCTCTCTCTGTCTCTCAAAAATGAAGAAATGTTAAAAAAAAAATTAAAGAATGGAGTTTTGTGTGATGGAAATTTACCTAAGACATTTTCAACCTTTCCAGAGATTTATGGGTTTTTGGAGGTGGGCAGAAGAAGAGACAAAAGGTTGGTCTGTGCTTTCAAAAAATCTCTGGAAAACCAAGATGGAAACTCTAGATATTGGCAAGAGAGACAGAGCTTCAGCTTTCTGGCTTCTCCAGTATGGTTTATTATTAGAAGAAAAGGTAGAAAGTCCAGGAGAACTGCCCTCCAGGAGAACTGCCCTCCAGGAGTGGAGAGGTATATGAGACAAGAAAAGCCACATAACGCTGCCAAAACAACAAAATCTTATTGGTTTAAAGCAATCAAGTTTTGCACCTTGTTCAATCTAGACACACATCTGTTGATTCTTCTCATAGCCTTCACTCACAGAGCACCCACCATTTCACACTCATGGATGGAGCACCCTACCATCTCCAATGTGCCAGAGTGAAAAATAAAATACTAAAAGTTCTCACACTGGCTAGTAAGTGATTTTCCTGTAAGTAACATATACTAATTCTGGATAAAACTTATTATCCAAAACCAATCACATAGCCCCACTGAGCCATCATGGGGATGGTAAGTAATAACCCCATGTATGCAGAACAAGAGATAACAGGAAATATTAGGAAAATAGCACTAATAACTACCTCAGGAGGACATCTTCATGTCTCTCAAAAACCTAAGCAGGTGATGGAGTCCCAACAGTAGGCCAGAGAAATTAAACTCATAACATTGTTTCTACTTGTATGTAGGGAGTTTAAGAGAGAAGTAACATACAACATTAAAAACTCCTCTAAACTATGTACTCGCCCACTTTTGACACATTTATAATAAGGTTTATAAATAGTTGGAGCATGTAAATAGACAGGCTTGGGAGAAACCCACATTGATTTTGTCAAAGGTATATAGCATGAAATATCTGCAAATTAATTCAATGTTATTATTTTGAAATAAAAAATAAGACCTAGTTAGAGCAATTACATATCATTGGAAATAGACTTTCAAGGAATGTCCTCCAAGAGAAAAAAAAGAATGTGTTAGGGGCTCAGTTCATGTATTAAAAAGATGAATACATTACAATTACCTCTCTCAAAAAGTCACAGAGAGGTCAACTGTATAATAACAGCTGGTCACAAGAAACGAAAACCAGGTCTTTATACTTCTGAATGAATGTCAATGCTATCTTTCCAAGTCCTTCAGAAGATATCACTGTCATTATTCCAGAAAACTCAAGAGAAAATACTTCGTAGCAAATAATTAGATTTAGTTTCGATGTATTGAACATAAAAAACCAGAATGTAATATATCCCAAACATCTAGCATATCATAGTCAGGGACTTCTAGATCTGTTGATGTCTGGACTATAGAATTTTTGGTTTCATGGCAGTCCAACTTTTCCTTGGACCAAGAAAGTATTCAGGTGGCTTGGTCTGAAGTTTTACAATAAATTTGTGTTTGGAATATACTTCAAAAAGATAAAAACTAACTTTGATTTGAAAAGCAATAGAAGCTTTGTTAATGTATCTAAGGTCATAAAAGACACATTGACTATGATTCTTGCTTTACTTATGTTTTAATTATTGATTTTCTATTGCAAGAATAATAAATTAGGTGATGTGGGATATCGTTTGGCTGCAAGTATCAGAAAACAACTTCGAGTAAGAAAAGCAGAAAAATAATGTATTGAAAGGATCAAGGGTAGCTTACAAAACAAAGAGAAGCATGCACCAGGCTTAAAATACAATAGGAATTAAAGCATCGAGAACTAGACCAGGATGCAGGAGTCTCTGGATGAGGGAGCTCTAATCAATTTTTAGGATTTTACTAAACTAGAGAGGGGCACATACCCTGATTGATTATTCTATTATTCTTGTACACCAAGGAGAAAAGGTACTTTTCTAAAAAGAATTTGGGTTGTTTTTACCAAATCAAGATAAAATAACACAATCAATGCCTCATAAAACAAGTATGTACTATACTAGGATATATTGTGAAGAGCTTGTAAAGTTAACAAAATACTTTTTAGGAGTGCCCACAAGCTTCCACAAAACTGAACACATTGATATTTGAGTTCCAATCCTTTCAGACTTTCTCTCTATGTAAGTTCCTGTGTGGGTGTGTAATGATACATGGATATATTTGTGAAGCAATTAGCTGCATGCTATAAAATCCTTCAGAATAAAGGTGGTAGAAAGCAGGATCTGAATTATTTGAATTTAACTTTCAGATACAAAAGCATGAAAAGATAAGACACATTCCAGAACATCAAACAGTGTTACAACACTGAAACAAGGTGGGAAACCAGGTTTGCAGTAGAGAGGGACCAGATGATGAAGGGCCTTTGTGCTGGGAGTTTGGAACTGTGCCGTGTAGGCAATGGGGCACCAGTAAAGTTTATTCAAGTACGACATAATATGATCAGATCTGTGTTTGTATATTTATTTGTTTAACCACTGCTGGAAATGTGTAGGATGGATTAAAGGAAAACCACGGGAAGTAGGAGTCCTGATTAGGCAATGGCAGTGATACAGGCAAAACAAAGTTATAGGGGCCTGACCTAAGACACTGACAGTAGAGCTAGAAAGATAGGAACTGCATTAATTAGCTTTTTCTATATAACGAACTACTCCCCAAAACTTGGAGGTTTAAAGCAACAACCATTGAGTTCGCTCATTGCTTCTCACCTGTGGTGTGGGGGGCAGGTTGGAGGGGTGGGAGGAGCTGTGTCTTCCACCAGCACCATCGGGACATTTGACAGTGTCTGGAGATATTTTTGATTATCACAGTGAGAAGCAGTGGTACTGGCAACAGTGAGTAGAGGCCAGGGATGCTGCTAAACACCCAACAGTTCACAGGACAGCCTCCTAAGAGTCCTCCAGTCCAAAATGTCAATGGTGTCAAGATTGAAAATTTAGCTTATGATTCTGCAGGTCATCACTTTGGTCTGATCTTAGCCGGATTCTGCTGACTGGGACCAGGCTCCCATCTCAACAAGCTAATTCATGTACTTTGTGTTCAGCTAGCTGTCAGCTGAGAGCTGGCTGATCTAAGGTGGGTCTGGTGACCTCCTCTCTGTCTTATCCTCTAGAAGGCTGGCTACAATTGTGCATACAATGGAGCCAGGGCTCCAAGAGACCAAGAAGAAATGTGCAAGGCCTCTTGAGGCCCTGTCTCAAAATGTACATCCTCTCGGCCCCATTCTATGAGCAGAAGCAAGTCACAAGTTCAGCCCAATTCCAGGAGTAGAGAAAGATTGTGCCTCTTGATAAGAAGGTGTTATACCCAAGTTTCCAATATCACCCTCAAAAACCAGAGACTACCAGGGAGACCGAGTCATGCATACAAAAGCAAAGGGCTCTATTACGAGTTTAGGCTGGCCGAGCCTAAACTCGGGCTCACAGACTTTACCGGCGCAGTGGATCCATGCTGAGAGCCCCGAACAAAGGTGGGGCACGGCTTGTATGAGTTTTGGGAAGGGGGAGTTACAGGAAGTCGTGACACAGGCACAGCTATCCAATCCCTATCCCCTATCAATACTGGCAGTAACTTTAACCATACATCGATACTTTTAGTGGGAGCCAATCACAACATTTAGAGTACTGACCAATCACAGAGTGGGCCCAGGACCCTCACGTAGGGTGTGACTAGTCTTAAGCAATAGGTGATTATCTTATAGCCTCCATCTTTAGGCCCGCCCTTAGAAATGTTAAAAATGTTAGCTGGCCTTTCCTGATTGGGTGTTACAAGGGTGGTCCCTCCTTCCTTGGGCAACGTGCGCCCTTCTATTGTCTAATGATTCTGAGAAGCCGACTTCAGACCTGCGTCCTTACAAAGGCTATAAAAGAACTGGCATCATTTGTGCATTCTACCACAGAGACAGATTCTTGGAATAGTTAGGAGGTAGAATCAAGCAATTGGTGGCTGTTGGTGAAAAGACAGAGAAACCAACATTAAAATTATATTGACTGGAGGTCCATGAATAATTGAATCTGGTTTTTGGCTACCTACCTCCACCTATGATTCCCAGAAGAAAATATATATACAAAGAGAACAAAGCAAGATAAGAACAAACCCCTTTATTTATATCTGGGGGTGTTGGCTCAAAAGCCAATAGAGACATTCTATGAACTACCTGTTTCACAGAGGAGTTCCTTTTGCTAAGCAAGTTCAATCTTAAAAATCTAGAATAAAAGCAGGATGAAAGCCCTTCCATGTCTAGTCCATTCAAAAATGTAACACATTCTCCAATGCAGAGAAAAGTCACACCTATGCAGAGGGAAAGAAGCAAAGAAAGGAAAGCTAAGACAGGGAGAAGGTATGGGAGGGGGAGGGAGGAGGCAGGAGAGGAGACATATGGCTGTATGGTGGCTCCATGGGAACCTTCACGAAGCTCTTGAGAGGAAGAACACATCCTGAAAAAAACCTTGCCTGTGTACACTATCCTCACCAGGGCAAGGTCAAACACGATGTCCTGAAACCTGATCAATCTCTGGCAATGTTCTACCTACAAGAAAGAAATGGCTTTTCAACCTGATCCACTCCTTTGGAGAAAATAGAGAGAAGAATCTTCAGCTTTAGCTTCTCCCTGCAAACTGGTCATAAACGATTAGATATAGGACAAAAAGGAAGGACAACTTAAGATGACTCCCAAGTTCCAGACTGAGCACCTGGGAATGCTAAATTTAATTGGAATTGGGCAGAGATATTTGAGAATCCTTCAGCATAGCCGGTAGTAGATGCTGTGTGTGTGGAGAATTTACCCTTGGAGAGAGTGCAAAGCAAGCCAAGAGCAAAGCCTTGGAAAATATCAGCATTTAAGCAGCAAATGGAAAAAGAGAGGCTCATAGAGCAGGTTCAGTAGGCTGGCTGGAGAGTAAATGAAAATCAGGAAGGGACAGAGAGTTGTAAAAAAAAAACCTCAGAAAGTTTCAAATATTTGGCTATGGCTAACATAGTCAAATGCAGCGAGGATGAAAGTAAGATTAAAGACCTAAGTGAACATTTGCTTTGGCAATGATCATGGATGACTCAGTATTTATGAGTAAATGAAAATTGAGCTTAGGGTTGCAAGTAATGATTATCCTTTTATTGAATAAAGATGAGGAAAGAACAGAAATATAGGAACATGCGATTATGAGAGTTTTTTATTTAAAGAGACAGGCCGAGGGGAGAATTCACTAGAGTGGATGAACACACAGCAGAGAGCAGGATGCAACAAGGTCTCAAAGGACACAAAACAAATGAACTGCGGAATTGCATGTTGAAGAAAGAGTCTGTTGTAGAAGAAGAGAGAAGCAGAACCCGGCAAATGAAAGACGTCAGGAGATGGAGATCTTCAAGTTGATAACTGTCCTTCCTCTGTCAAGCAGGGAGCAGTCGTCACTTCTCTGTTCTGAATGGGTTGGGGAAGGGTGGTGTTAATCCGAGAGCTGGAGGACAGTGATGCATATAATATCAGAGTTAACACATACAGTTTCCATTTTATAAAGATTGTGAGGAACTCAGAGTGGAAAAAAATAGTGATGACTCGAAAATCTACAAAAATCTAAATGCCTTGAAATGGAAGATGATCTAGCAATGTTTATCTTCAAATAGAGGAGATAAACAAGTAGAGAAACATACTAGATCAGCACTGAAACGCTTTTCTTCCACATTTATTGACTAACTATACCAGGTCCTCCAAAGAATAAAGGACCCTTGGTCCCAGCCATTGAAAAGCTCACAATCTGCAGCAGAGAGAAGCAAACGAAGCCTTGCAAGGGAAGCTAGCTGCAAGAGAGGTGCACATTGTGCTCCGGAGGTAGAGGTGGAAGCACTTAACTAATTAAGGGGGTAGGAAGGGAATCAGGGTGAAAGAAGAATTCTGGAAACAAGCAGCAATTGAACTGAGACTTGAAGAGAGGAAGAATTCCATTAAGAGTCTGCGCGGAGGTTGGACGGCAATCTGAAAAATGGAACGAATTTGCAGAGGTGGAAAGTCTCAGGAAGAAACTAGTCAAACAGGCACATCAGGAGCCCTCGTCCCTCTACCAGTTACTTAAACAATCCTTTATTCCTTTTAAAGCTCCCCAACTCATCATGTACATTCTGGATTTTTAAAAAATTGGGGCAAGAAAATTAGGACTTGTCTGTTCTCTACTATTCTTGTAGATAAACACTTGCCAATATGACCCCCTCCCCCAAGTTCTTGCTAAGTAATCTAAGGAATACATTTCCACAGAGAAGTCATAGATGAATCATTGCTTTGCATTTAACCCTTTATAGAAGTATTTGCATTCTATTCTCATACTTCCAGGCACAAAGTCTTTCTAATAGAGAAATTGTAGGCCCGAGGAGAGAGAAGAAGGAAGGGAATGGAAGGGTGTCTCTCAGCGCTCTCTTCAAGTCATATGTCACATCATTTACTCCACCTACGCTTTCCTGCTAGGCCTGAATGTAACCTGAAAAGTTGCACTGTGTCTTGAATTTTAAAAACTAATATAATACATAATTCACTGCCTGCATTAATTCAGGTGCAATCTTAGACAAATTGAGCAATTTCAGCCACTAAGCAGGGTTAACCGGAAAATGCTCCATTCTCCATGAAGCCAACCTCTGGGGAATATGGTGCATTTTGAAGTTTAAAAATAATTCAAATGTGTACAGAAAAGATAGAATGAGAAATAAGGTTCTTAAAAACACTGGTTAAAAAATACTATCTGAGTGGAATTTAAAGTGCTATTATTCTAATCTTTCTATTAAAAGATAAAACTTGAGAGAAAATATTACATGCCTTCCTAACCTTAGCTTATGCATAAGAATGTAATTTATGTTTTAAAGGACACAAACACAACTGCAATTCTCGAAAATACCAAGCTTTGAAATCCTCTTAGTTAAAAATAAAACTTTTGACGAGACTGCCCAGGAATGCAAGGAAGTGTAGATAAATGTATTTTGGAGTAATTATAAAACCAATTTCACAATGCCCCCACTGTGTTTGTCAGAAATAGCAGCATACAACACTGGCTTTGTGGTTGATTCCACTGATAAACCCAAGGCCGGACTCAAGCAGGGTTGTCAAATCCAGAAGCACATTGTTTTCAGAATATGAAAGAGAAGTTTGAATCTATCAGATGGTTTAGGGTGATACTAAATGAGCTCCATTACATGCCATTTTTATCCATAAAGCCCTAGATGTGCTGAGGATCTAAAAGAGGAGAACATTAGCATCCTGGGGGCAATGGTGGTACTCGAACCCACAAACACACCTGCATCATCTGTTGTCTTAAAATATCAGCGTCACTTGCTCACACTCTTTCTTTCACTTTCCTTCTCTCTCTCTCCCTCTCTCTCTCTCTTCCATACACACACACACACACACACACACACACACACACACACACACTTCCATAAGACCTTCTGATATTTAAGCCTGAATTGTATTAAATTCCTTTTTATTTTTAAGTGTTAATATAATTGAAGTATTTCCATCTACAAAGTGGGTAATGTTTTTAGAGAATCCACAGTCTTTATCAGGAAGAACTAATCATGGTGACTAAATTCACTATTTTTTCCAAATTCCTAAACATCTCCATTAAAAAGAAAAATATACAACACACACACATAAATCTTTTTTTAAAAAAAGATAGATAGGCTTGATAAGGAAAAAAGGTTTTTTGGCATAGATTTCAATTTCCTTGACAAAAGGGTATGACCATAAGAAAAGTTTGTTAATGAAGACTTTACTACGTTGGAATTCATGATCACTCAAAAAAGACTGACCCAAAGTAGATCTAAGAAAATCATTAGAAAGCTGTATCTCTAGGGAGGCCTGGGTGGCTCAGTTGGTTAAGCATCCAACTTCAGTCCAGGTCATGATCTTCGGGTTTGTGAGTTGGGGCTGCTTTGGATTCTGTCTCCCTCTCTCTCTACCACTCCCTACCTGTGTTCTGTGTGTGTGTGTGTGTGTGTGTGTGTGTGTGTCTCAAAAAAAATCAATAAATAAACATTTTAAAAAAGAAGCTGTATCTCTAGGCATGTAAGTTGTTTCTGGACATTTTCATTTACGGACATGCATAACATTATAAGCAGCCTTTTGGCTGTGTTGCCCCCCGCCATCACCTCCCCTCTCCGACCCGGCTCCCTTCCCACTCCTTGCTGCAGCCTCCTCAGGCAAGAGTTTCTGCAGCACCCTCCATGAAGCACCAAAGGCTCCCATTCTTAAAGACTTTACAAAACCCATCTCCTCCATGAAATCCCCCCCAGCAGAACCCCACACTCCCTGCCCTTCTCATCTTTCCAAAACTGTTTATACTGTCTTATCTCTTCCCACTGCCATCGTGTGTCATTGCTCTCATGCTCCCTGGACTTCTCTCTCTGGAGTACATAAGGTTCTTCTGGACTTAGGACCTTTGATTCTTTCGCCCTGGAATGCTCTTCCTCCAGATCATCACATGACCTGATCTTTCAAGTCTCCTTACTATTATCACACGGCAAGAAATGCCTTCTCTGACCACCCATTACATTGTTTTAATGTTTTTCTGTTTGCTCACTTGTTTTGTTTTCACCTTTTTTTTTTTTTTACCAGTGTGATTTCTTTTGTCCACTTGTCTGTCTTCTTCCTCTCCCTCCGCACCCAGCTACTACCATTAAAATGTAAACTCCTCAGTGCTTAGAATAGTGGCTAGAGCATGACAAGAATTCAATAAAACTCTCGGAATGAATGAATGAAAAATCTGAATGCTTACCTCCCCCACAGACAGTGAGTTCCTGCAGGGAAGAGGCCACGCCTCATTGGTTTTTGTGTCCCTTTGCATCTAACATTGTTGGTACAGAATAACATAAATGCTTACTGAATAAATGATCCAATAATGAATTATTAAACAATGAATCATTGTACTTTTATGATATACATTGGAACATAGTAAGCTTGAACTTATTAGACCTGCTTAGACTTTAGTGACACAGTTGGTTACACAGCTTGATTATATAGTTTTAGAAAGGATAACAAAGACAGGAGACCTGCAGGAACTAAGATTTGGGAAATGGCTCTGAACTTTTAAGTCTTAGTGGCCGGTTTTAAGTTCATGAGTGCTTAACTGATTTACTGATGATGCTTAACAATAATAAATTAAAAAAACCACAAAGTCTGTATTTTATTCTTTGCGATTTACAGGCTAGTTGTTATGAACCCACAAAACCTGAGGCTCACATATGCTCAGAAAACTTACCAAACATTTGATCCTGAGGCTTGAGGGCCTCCAGGAGAGTGGGGCTGTCAGCACAGAGACAGGAGCCAGGAGAGCGGGGCAGACAGAATCCATGAGGGCCTTCTGCCCTCTCCAGGAAACAGAAAGAGACTCTATGGGGACAAAGAGATGCCAGCCCCAAGGAAGATGACCTCTCCAGTTATATGCTCTATTTTCCAAACCAAACTTCGTGACATACAGTCTGAGAAGGAAACCTGGTGGTAATACATAGAGTGCTTGACTCTAAGGGGAGCTCAGAGGATCCAGGGCTGACAGTCACAGAACAAGTTCATTCTCAGATTCTTCCATATTTGGGCGAAATGCCTTACAAAACTTCTCACCTCCCTCAGCTCTAATTGACTCCAGGCTCATCAAACTTCCCCTTCAGTTTCTGAGATGTCTTCATACTAGTCAGAGAATCCTCAAATTCTGGATGTAAGTGTTCTGATATCTAGGAAATGTTATCTTAGAGATAGATGGATCATAAACTTATCGCTTGCTAGTTTTATTAGTGATGAGTCAGTCCCACAGGAGGAAAAACCTCAGATAACTCTTAAAGTTCTTCTCAACTGTAAGATTCTGTGATTCTATGATTCAGTTCCCGAGAATGTAATGTCCCCAGTATGAATGGATATTAAATAGTATGTGAAGTAAAGATCAGAGGATGGGTCCTGGAACCTAGTGACTAAAGTCCTTCCTGAAGACTTTGCCTTGAGAACTGGAAACTGAGAGACCTTTACTTTCTTTAAAATTTGTCTTAATTGTGTGTGTGTGTGTGTGTGTGTGTGTGTGAGAGAGAGAGAGAGAGAGAGACAGACAGACAGAGAGACAGAGAATCTTAAGCAGGCTCCACACCCAGCACAGAGCCCAGTGCAGGGCTCCAGCTCACGACTGTGACATCAAGACCTGAGCCAAGATCAAGAGTGAGACATTTAACCAACTAAGCCACCCAGACATCCTGAGACCTCTAGCTTCTTAATACAAAGTCCTGAGGAGAAGATGTTAGGTCTATGGGTGATTGCCCTGCTCTGGACTGCTAGCTTCCAGCAAGGCTGTGCCCAATTTCTAGAACCCAGTCACCATCACCAGATCATCAAGGTATATCCTTCCCTCCCTTTGCACAGCCTTTAAATCCATCTTCACCATACTGCCTCTCCTAAGCAATGAGAGAGGAAGTAGCACACTTATCCTGGGCTTTGTGTCTTAGGAAAACTACTTTCCTACTTGAAACCGCAGTTTCTGACCACACTCTATTTAGTGTCAAGAACCAAAACTGTTCTGTGCCAAATTCCTATTTGTTGACATGTAGCTGAAAACTCTATCAAAGTAGGGCCTCGGCAAAACTGGCAAATTGAAGAATGGGTCAAAATGAGTACGTTTCATGGGTGAGAGAACAATGGGCCAAGTTACAGTAAAAGGCCTCATAATCAGTTTCAAGACATTCTTTAATATCTGACAGAGAAACTGGGAAGGAGTGGGTAGAGTCCAAACATTTCTCTAATTACCTTTATCGTTTAATCAGGAACCTCTCAAACTGTCAAACAATGAATACATGCTATGCATTGTATAGAAACTCAATGCTCGGGGTGCCTGGGTGGCTCAGTCAGTTAAGCGTCTGGCTTTGACTCAGGTCATGATCTCCCAGTTCATGGGTTCAAGCCCCGCATCCGGCTCTGTGCTGATTGCTATCTCAGAGCCTGGAGCCTGCCTTTGGATTCTGTCTCTCCCTCTCTCTCTGACCCCCCCTTGCTCACACTGTCTCTCTCTCTACAGCAGCATTACCTGGGAGCTTGTCAAAGTGCAGAATTTTGAGCTCCTGCTGGATCTGAATCTGCATTTTAAAAAGATCCCTAGGTGATATGTACGTGACTTAAATTTTGTAAAAGACTCATCAAGAATAGCAAATCTGTGACCAGACACATCAGCATCGTCTGAAAACCTGTTAGAAAGGCAGAACCGTTTAATATTTTGGGGTGTGGCCCAATAATCTGTGTTTTAGCAATCCCCCCCCCCCAGGTGATTCTCATGTACACACAAGTTTGAGAATTTCTGCCTCTGACCTTTCTCAATTTAACTTCAAGAACAGCTAGTTTTTGACAAAAGCTATTTTAATTCTAATTTTTTAAAAATTTTTTATGTTTTTATTTTATTTGGAGAGACAGAGACAGAGAGAGAGGGAGACACAGAATCTGAAGCAGGCTCCAGGCTCTGAGCTGCCAACACAGAGCCGGATGCAGGTCTTAAACCCACAGACTGTGAGATCATGACCTGAGCTGAAGTTGGACACTTAGCCAACTGAGCCACTCAGGTGCCCCAATTCTAAAAAATTTTAGGTGACTAAAAAACCATATATCTGTCTGCACAAATTTTAAAATATGTTGAAAGCCCACGATTACTTCCCAAAGCCATATCCTTATGATTTTATTTAAGCGCTAGTCAGAATTGATGAATGTGTGTATTGAATACCATTTGCTAATTCACCTGGCATCTGGCAAAACCATATCACATTGATATGATTGATGATCCTGCTTCTTTGGAATGAGAAAACTTCCACATGGAGGCACAGTAATTATTCCTGAAGGAATGAACATAATGTAAACTGTCATCACGTATAAGTTTTGGAGGCAAAGGATCAAGGGAAAAAGGATCATTGTAAGCCTCCATTCTCAGCAGTGGTACTCTGTGGCCTTGATCACACCCAAAGCCATTGTCAGAGCTGCTCAGACATTTCCTCCCTTTGTGGCTTTGGGTTTCATTTATCAGGTGGCGGAATATATCAAAACCTCTTCTCCCTAATGCATTTGAAATACTTCCTACTTTGAATTTTTTTTTTATTCAAAGCAAGGTAGTTGTTAATGTCAAGAAGGCAGAATGAGCTAATCTACTAGTGTCTTGCACAATGCAGCTCTGCCCAGAGTAATCTTTTAAAATATTTTATGAAGAACATTAAGATACATGTGGTTATTTTTGAAATGAACAAACCCAGCAATTTCATTTCTAGAAATGCACACTAAAATATATCCCCAGATGAACATATAAACATATGTACAAGATAAGCTATTGCAGCATTGTTTGTTGGAACTAAGCAAAGTATCCATTGCTAGGGAGGGCCCAGTTACGGGGACTCACCAACCAGAGCAATTCCCTCAGGCAGGCCCTCTGCTGTTGGCCAGGCACTGACTCCTTAGTTTCTGGACTATGAGGAGGACCAGTATATTATTTAAAAACATTTTTAATGTTTATTTACTTTTGAGGGAAAGAGAGAGAGTCAGAGCATACGCAGGGGAAGGGCAGAGAGAGAAGGAGACAGAATCTGAAGCAGGCTCCAGGCTCTGAGCTGTCAGCACAGAGCCCAATACAGGGCTCGAACTCACAGACCACAAGATCATGACCTGGGCCGAAGTCGGATGCCCAACCAACTGAGCCACCCAGGTGCCCCAAGGAGGACCAGTATATTAGTCTGCTCAAGCTGCCATTGGTAAAATACCACAGACTAGGTGGCTGAAACAACAGTTGGTTATTTTCTCACAGTTCTGGAAGCCTGGAAGACCAAAACCAAGGTGTCAACACATTTGGTTTCTTCTGAGGCTTCTCTCGTTGGCTTACAGATGGCAAACCTGGGTCCTTACGTGGCCTCTCCTTCGTGCATACATGGAGAAAGAGAAAGAGCTTTGGTGTCTCTTTATCTTCTTATAAATATTTCAGTCAGATGGGATCAGGATCCTCCTCTAATGACCTCATTTTAACTTAACTACCTTTTCACAGACCATATCTCCAAATACGGTTACATTCTGAAGTCCTCAGTGGGTCATATACATTTTGGGAAGGACATGTAACCAATATGTCTCAGAGAATAGCTGAGCCCCACAGGATTATTTATTGAGCATTCAGAAATATTTTAATATTTTTAAAACTGATACGGCTATGCCAGTGAGTAGTGACTGATTGTTAACTACGGGCATAGACTATATAGAGATTTTAAAAACATGTTCTGAAAAATCCTAACGGTTTGGAGAATCCCCTTCAGGAATCTTCAGGGTTGAAGATCGAAGGTAAGTGGGTAGGCACTGAGACCATTTCTGGAATTTAGTCATTTTAAACCTGGTAGACAAAATGATGTGCTGCAGGTATAAGCATAGGATTGAGAATCAGAGAGTGTTTGCCTTTCTGTCTCCCACCTATAAAGTAAATATAACAGCACCCATCTCTAAGGTTGTTAAAGCGATAAGATAATGATGATAATACTTATGATAATCCAGGCCCAAAGTATGTGCTCAGCAAACAAGACATTATTTTATCTCTGTGTAAGCTTATTTTCCAAGAAAAATGTACACACACACACACCCCACACACACCACACATACACACACACACACACATACACACCACATCACACACACACACACACACACACACACACCACATCACACACACACACACACACACACACACATACACACCACATCACACACACACACACACACACACACACACACATACACACCACATCTCACACACACACACACACACACACACACACACACCTCTTTAAAACCACAGTATTAAATCATTCCTAGAGTAACTCTCAGTTCTGAAACTCTGTGATTCTAAGTGATACTTGGCCACAATGATTAACAATAAAAAGAATGGAATTTTTAAGAATTTTTATTTCTTTTGCTATAAAAATAAACTACTTTCCTACTTTATGAAAATTCTATTTTTACAGTCATATTGTTTGACTTAACCTATGTTCATTAAAAGAACATCAGGTAAATACGTAACTTCTGATGTTAGCTTACTTTTTGTGTGGTTATTATATTATTAAACCTACCATTTATATGCTACAAATAAAATTGTATGTAATCATGAAAATAATGAAATATACATTTTTTATTAAAATGTCTTTTTTTTTTTTTAAGAGCGCTAGCAGAGGAGGGGCAGAAAGAGGGAGACAGTGGATCTGAAGCAGGCTCTGCACTCACAGCACAGAGCCCAATGTGGGGCTTGAACTCATAAATCATGAGATCATGACCCGAGCTGAAGTCAGATGCTTAACCAACTGAGCCACCCAGGCACCCAGGAAATATGTGTTTTTATGTGCCAATATGAAATAATCTTGGAGATATGTTATTCACTGACAAAACAAAGTACACAGAGATAAGCGAAGTATGCTACCATGTGTTAAGAAGAAATACCTTTTTGCATTGTTTACATTTTTACTATACACATGCATACCTTTTGCAAAAAATCATTTAAAAAATAGATTTTTTTGCATGGCAAAATATAACAGGAAAGAACAGATGCTCAAGAATTCATTTTCAAATAGAAATCCCAATCAACAGCACCAGTAGCAGCTGCTATTTTTCTTTATTTGATAAGAGCAAAGCAGCAGATAGAAATGAAAAATAAACTGTATGAGCAGACGCCCACAAGATCAAAGTCCAGGTGGCTCCCATCCCGGTTGCCATTCCTGTAAGTCCCAGAAGGGTTCTCAGTGCTAAGAAATGCTGTGATGTCAGGGACAGAACAAAGCATTTGGCATCAAACTGAGCTGAGTTCCAATTCACGGCCTCCTACTTTCTAGCCATGCAGACACAAATGATTACTCTCTGAACCTCGATGTCATCAGCAGACAGGAGCCAAAATACCTGTAAACACCTGTCACATAACACGATCATGAAACTGCAGGTGTCCGAGTGTAGAGCAACCAATATGGACAAAGTGTGCTCCCTTCTGGTCTCCTTTGCAAACTCCTCCTTAGCAGGTCTATACGGATATATTCATTCATTCATTCATTCATTCAACCATGATAAATGGACTGTGGTAAACATTGGAGCTATGCCATAAAGCAGAGCAGATACATGACCTGTCTTCTTGAAGCTTAGACTCTTGCAGAGAGAGAGAGAGAGAGAGAGAGAGAGAGAGAGAGATGACAAGATTAAACATCTATTATGATAAGTCATTGTAAGGGCTATAGTAGAGGTAGTGCAGGGCACCACAGAAAAGCATATGGGGGGTATACAATCACAGGGGATGTCAAGGATGGCTTCTGGAGGAAGTCCTGTTAACGCTCAGGTCTGACTTGGGAGTAAGAGTTCCTGAAGTGACTCCTGAGGGGAATATTCGAGGCTGCCTACTGGTTTGGCCCTGAGGCCAACAGCGAGAGACCAGAGCTCACAAAGCGGCTCCCCTTCTGCTTAGCTGCTCTCAGCCATTCTTTTTTTTTTTTTTTTAACTTTTTTTAAAATTTATTTTTGAGAGATAGAGACAGATCATGGGCAGGGGAGGGCAGAGAGAGAGGGACACACAGAATAGGAAGCAGGCTCCAGGCTCTGAGCTAGCAATCAGCACAGAGCCTGACACAGGGCTTGAACCCACAAACCGTGAGATCATGACCTGGGCCAAAGTCGAATGCTCCACCAACTGAGCCACCCAGGTGCCCCACATTCATTCTTTTCCAACCCACTGGTGAATGTCAATGTTGTTGGGCACAGTTGAAGAATGTGACAACTGAAGTTCAGAGAGGTCTATCAAAGGACACAAAGCTACTGAGTGGAAGAGCCAGGATTATTATTGTCTATGCCATGGTTGAAAAATCAGTATAGTTGTGTCATGATCCTGAGATTCTGACTCAGTATATCTAGACTTTCAGCCACACTATAGAATACCTAAAACAGTGCTTGGTGCATAATTGATGTTCAGTAAATATGTGTGGAATGAATGAATAAATCCCAAGTTTGAAGGACAACTGGAAGCATTTGCTTTTAAATAATTTAAATTAATCTATGCCTCTGTCCTTGCATTGAAATTTAAGCATCCTAAAGGTCTTGCAGAACTTCAAACTTCCCCAAAACGAGGTGTGTTTAGAAACGGAGTTGGATCTTTCTACAAAATGCTAAGGGAACATCACGGCATTCAGAAACAGCTCCACCAAGAAGTCTACCTGGATTCTGAGATAGATGAGAAATGACACTGCATTGCGGTCCAAATAAAATATGAGGAAAATAGCCCAAACAATCAGGAAAGATCATATAAGAGTTAGGAACTGAGCTTAGAACAGGGCTCCATAACATAGAATCAATATGACTCATTTGTTTGGAGCTGGCAAGTGAAATTCAAGACATATTTCAGAAAGATCACGATTTTCCTCTTAGAGCATGAATTTGATCCTTGCACATAGCCAAACCAAACAATCTAATACAGTGAAGACTGTGTCTGACAATGAAAAACAGAATGAGCGTGACTTGCTTCATTTTCTTTTCAGCTGAGACCAAGGTATGAGGTCCTTGAAAAATTAAAGCTTTGGTGCATTGAATAAACCGTAGTGCTTTCTGGAGGGCTTTGGTCTTTTAGAATTGCACTGACTATACTTTCTAGCTTTTAAACATGGCTTCTGCATCTTAATTGCCCTATTTTAACTCTGAGTAATCTAATCCTAGGCGGTAAATTAGGCCCTTTTAGTGGTCTATTAACTTTCTCCTCCCCCTACGGGAAAATTTATTAAATTCTCTTTATGTGTTCCAAGAAAGCAAACCTTGGAACTAGCCAGTGAGCTTGCAAGAACCTAGTGATAATTATGGAGTAAGTTTCCACCAGCTTTCATTGTTATTTTAATCTATTCCAAATGCAGACTTAAGAAATTAGCTAGCTAGTACTCCCTCTCTCCCTCTTCTCTTCTCTTCCTTCATATACAAACGCATGCCCACTCTGTCACTTTCCCCTTCTCAACACTGCAAAGACCTGGATAACACCTACTTGTTTTTTAAATCTCCCTTCCTCTCAAAATCCCCTTCCTGACCCCCAAATCTAGGTCAGGTGTTTCCCCAATGCACTCTGACAGCAATTGCTCATTTGTCCATCTCCATACTAGCTGTAGATGATATGACATCAGGAACTGTTTCTGTGGTTGTCACTGTGTCCCTGATTTCAGGCAAAGTACCTAGTATGTGGTAAGCACTCACTCAATACATTTTTGTTAAATAAGTGAACGATTGAGTGCATTAATCTAGGTCTTAGATGTTTAGAGATAAAAAGGAAATATACTAATTCAACCAATTCCTTGACTATGTTCTATCAAGAAGGAAGTTATTAATTACCCCAGGTTAAAAAAAATTATCTGTGGGAACATGATAACTTTGACTCTGAAAACCTCTGGAATGTGTAATTTTAGGCTCCAGGAAAAGAAATATCTATATAGTCACACTAGTGCTATTTAATGTTTCTGTAAATATTGAAAAACAATTTAAGATCAATATGATTAGCAATTGTACATTTTCCTGGTTTCCAGAAATTGCATATTCACAATATATATAATCATTTCACACATGAGAAAAATGCAGATTTTTGATTCCCAGTTGAATGGCTCTTCAATACACCAAGCAGCTAACAGAAAGGCATTAGAAAGAACCAAACAAAAAATTCAGATTTTAAAATTGGCACAAAGAGACGATCTTTGGTGTAAATAAGCAAATAAGAGAAGATGGCATCTCTAAGTGTACGCTGAAAAATAAAAGAAAAAATATAGGGAAAATACCATGCATCAATATTTAGCCCCTCGTACCAATTTTGAAAATCAAAACTTCATGTTATACCTCTGCATTTCACAAAATCACCCACCAAGGAACACATGAGGTCATCAATTCTTGGAAACTAAGTAAATCTGTGGTTTACCTCCCAGGTCTCTCCCTGGTTTCTGTTATGACTGGCAACAGAACGAGTGTTGGAAGGCCACTGTGAAATCAAGAATTCACACAATCTGAAACTGCTTATGTCAGGTCTTTCTTCAGGGTGAAAATAATATTCAACAACTTTTAGCATGTGCTTACCACATCTGCACCCATTTTGGGTCAATCAGAAAAAAAAAACAGAACTGCTGGAAAGAAATAATCTACCCATTCAAAAGTAAAAACAGGGAAAGCCAGCTGCGTATAAATCCTACAGATTGTGCTGATGAGACCCATCGATGGGCAGAAAGAGCTGCTTCAGGAAAAGAAAATCTAACTTCTGAGCAGAAAAGACTCAGAACATAGATGGACAAAACTACTTGCTCTTGATTAAAAGCAATTCCTAGTAGTTAAGTGAAGGTATTTTTATTCTCTCCCTCCACTGCCGCCGCCTACATTCTCAAAACAGTATTTCTTTCCCATGTGTATTGACTGATCGATTGATGATTGATTGCTCCTACCTCATTATATTCTCTTGAAGAAAACAGAGAAGCACATGGGGCTCAGTCAGTTAAGCGTCCAACTTCGGCTCAGGTTGTGATCTTCTGGTTTGTGGGATCGAGCCCGACGTCGGGCTCTGTGCTGGCAGCTAGCTCAGAGCCTGGAGCCGGTTTCAGATTCTGTGTCTCCCTCTCTCTCTGACCCTCCCCTGCATGTGCTCTCTCTGTCTCTCAAAAATAAATAAAAAACAGAAAAAAAGAATTTGAAGAAAATAGAGAAGCACAAAGAAGAAAAATGAAAGATTACTCATAATCCAATCACTCAATAATACCACTGTTATATTGCCACTATTGGTTGAAACTTTACCAGTGACTCCTCAATAGCCATCAATAAAATATGGAAGAAGATGTTCTATTACACTTTATGTCAATTCTGGGGCACCTGGGTGGCTCAGTCGGTTGGGTGTCTGACTTCAGCTCATGTCATGATCTCCGAGTCCATGAATTTGAGCCCCATTTTGGGCTCTGTGCTGACAGCTCAGACACAGGAGCCTACTTCGGATTCTGTATTTCCCTCTGTCTCTCAGCCCCTCCCCCACTCACACTCTATCTTTCTGTCTCTCAGAAATAAATAAACATGAATTTTTTTTTTTAAGTTCAGGGGCGCCCGTGTGGCTCAATTGGTTAAGCATTAAATGTCGGCCCAGGTCATGATCTTGCGGTTTGTGAGTTCAAGTCTCTCATCCCACTCTGTGCTGACAGCTCAGAGCCTGGAGCCCACTTTGGAATCTGTGACTCCTTCTCTCTCTGCCCCTCCTCCACTCATGCTCTCTGTCTCTCAAAAAGTAAATAAATGTCCCCCCAATTTTTTTAATTAAAAAAATTTCTTAATTTAAAACTTTATGTCAATTCTTTCTACAGTCTTATCTCTCCCTTAGTGTGAAAGTTTTTAATCAGCAAGATAATACTCAAGGTAGAATCTCAAGGTATGTGTTCCATAATTGTTTAACTTGTTTAATGGCTTAAATTTATGCCATTTACGCCAGGTGAGTGAACAGTAGCACAATTATGCCAGAATAGGGCTAGATCTGAATGCTGAGAGGGTTCTCCATGCATGAAGTCCCAAGACTTCCTTCAATAGTCCAAACAATGAACCATCCCAAGTTTGCAACTGATTAGCCTTCTTTACTGTTTGCTCATGAGGTCAATGCTCCCGGCTTGATTTTGGCAGGGACCAAATCATGGATAGTTGCTTTTCTATTTGTCAAAGGCCCTGGATGGAATTGTTAGCAACTTATCTCTCAAAGAGTGTCATTCATTAATACCGACATTGGGAAAGATAGTCTAGATACGTTGGTACAGAGTAATTCTGATAGGAGATTGACTCAACTCATGCTTATTGTAACCCAGGCTCCTTCACATTGTTTCATCTAATCCCAACAGTAACTATATAGAATAATGGCTATGATTTTAAAGAGAAAATAAGACTCAGTGAGATTAATAAGTAACCTGAGATCACACTGTTAACATGCTATGGAACCAGGATTCAAGACTGCAGATTCATATCTCTCGCCCAGCCTGGTTGGAGAGAATGAACCTTTTACGTCAGATCAATAAGAATGTCCTTGACTGTAAAAGATATTACCTGTAAGTGCACAGTGACCCCAAAATTCTTGATACCAAGTTGTCAAAATTCCTAGAAAACTTTTACTAAAACACATAAACCTCATATCTGTATGCTCTTCATGTGGAAATTGCTGGGAGCCAATGTGGCCTTGCTGGATGACACAGTCACAGTGAGGAAATGGCAGACGTTTGCACAGCTCCTGCCATGAGAAGAGAAACTGATATCTCCTTCCTCCTACTACTGGTTCATATTGGGAATAAGCCTGCTGTTATTAACTAGGCTTCACAGTCTTCCATATCAGACATATATTCCCCACACAGATACCTCATGAGAAGAGGCATATTCCTACCCGTACAAAGGAGATTTTAGATCAAAGCTCTATAGCTGTTTGTGGAAAGACTCTTCCAATAGGCCCATGTAGCTTCAAAACATAGACTATGAAGAGGTTAAAAACACAAGAGTTGCATTTAAATCTGGCCCAGAGAAAAGAAGCCTAACTCGAAGATAAGAAACAGGCAAGGACAAAACATAAGTGCCTTCCCCAAGGTCCACATTCTACGATACCCTCCCTTGTACTGACCTCTGTTATGAAGATGGATAAAAATATAGAAACCCAGGTGCAAGGCTAACACAGATAGGGTTGCATTGTGCTCTCATCAAAGAAAAGGCTTGCTCAAGCAACTTGTTAACAAATGTTCTTTCTCTTGTGGTTAATGAGACAAAATAACTCCTAGCTTCTCTCTATACACCTTAACCTATGTTTTAATTTTAACATTACTGACTTAAATAATGTGTATGTTACCCTGTTTTTTTACTAAAAACATCCTGTTATTCTCTTGGTTATAAGATTTACTCCACCTCACTGTAAGTGCGTTACATGACTCGATTGTAACTTGTTAATTAAAGGCAAAGTCATAAATATTGTCAAAAGACCAACTGGTGCAAAATAAGATAAGTTTGTTACTTTCTTATTCTGGGGGACTGACACGAAAAATGAAGGGGGTAGTTCTACAAAAATACTTCTGTAAAACCTGTTTCTGTACACTTTCACTAAAAAAGCATTTTATCACAAAAAAATTAGCCACTGTAAAAAATTCTATTTTCTGATGTCATGTTATCACTTGACACCAAAAAAGACACCAAAACAGAGCAGAGATGTCTGCCTGATGATCAGAAAGAAACTCAAGGCTCTCTCACTCCCTTTCACCAACACCGTCTGTCCTTCAGGGACCCCTGAACCTGCTGGAGCTGGACTCCAGTGGAAAATAGCCCCTTTTCTCATATGGTCTTTGTGAAAATTAAAGAAGAAAATAAATGGAGATGTAATATATAAAGTATAAAGCACTGTGAACATACAAAGTAATATTGTCTGCAGAGTACTCAAGGCCATGGTTGATAAAAAGAAAAATAATTGCAAACAATAGTTATTAAGAGTGTAGTCCAAAACATTTATATTTAGAAGGAATATCTAGAGATCGTGGCTTTTAAATCCCTGGTCAATCACTCAACTCACAGCTATTGATTGAATTCTTTTGTATCTTGACTGTGAGTTTGTACACATACAAATCCCTGCTTCACTCTGAGATTTCCACAAGTCATCTGTCTCTAAACATATCTAGGGATACAAGTACATCATATCTAGCCCCTCATGTTGTCATCAGTCAGTGCTATGTGATCGGAACTAATGCCTGCCCCAACCTGTCCACTAGCTAAGTAGTGGACACTCGCCTCACTGGCCCCCTGGATGTGTAGAGGGAAAACAGAGGTAACTGGCCTGGTCAATGAAACTGTTTACTTAGTTGACAGCATGAAAGAGCCAAATGGGCTGAAAATTGGCCATGATGGCTGTTCTATCAATAAAACTAATAAGGTTCCTGAATCAAAATCTTAACTCTAAGTATTTGTATAAATGTATTCTATAACTCCAAAATGTATATCATGACTTATGTAAATATTTATATAGTTTCTATAAAGATTGGCATAAAGTTAAGCTTTAGTAGGGCTAACTAATATTTTCTTAAAAATTGCTCAGCATGACATATACTGAGAAACTTCTGAGAAAACAGTAAGAAACTAAATTTTAGGGTAATTAGTAGTATGGCTTTGGGGAAATGATGTATTATTTTAAAAAGAGAGAGAGAGAAGTGAGGAGATGAAAAAAGAGTTGTGGGAAGACAGGGAGGGGGAATGGGAAGGGAAAGGAGGGAGCAGGCATGAATCCTACATTAATTTCATTCAACAGCCCGTATATACCTGTATGGTGTACAAGGACCACATGAGGTACTTGGGAGTCTACAGAGATAAATGAAATACATCCATTCCACCAATCAACAAATATTCATTAAGCTAGGAGAAAAGCAGTTCTTTTAATAGGTCACATCAACTGGAAATCACAGATTACCTAAAGGAGAAGTAAACCAGAAATGCGCTTCCAAAGTATCCTGCCTGTTTAAACAACTATTAGAAGATTCTATTTTCTTAAAGAAATGATCATGGTCTTTTCCTGGCACAGAATTGGATGAAGGCTCTCATTTGTGACCAACAGGATTGGGCCCAGAACCACCATAGACAGAGAGCCATTTCATCACCTAGCAACAGGGCCAATATCACGTTGAAAATTTAGTGGCAATAGCAATTTTCCACAGGTTTTCTTTTCTTTTTTTTTTTAAATAGTTTATTGTCAAATTGGTTTCCATACAATGCCCAGTGCTCTTTCCCACAAGTGCCCTCCTCCGTCACCACCTCTTTTCCCCTCGCCCCTTCCCCTTCAACCGTCGGTTTGTTTTAAGTATTCAATAGCCTCTCAAGTTTTGCGTCCCTCTCTCTCCCCAACTCTCTTTCCCTCTTCCCCTCCCCCTGGTCCTCCATTAGGTTTCTCCTGTTCTCCTGTTAGACCTATGAGTGCAAATATATGGTATCTGTCCTTCTCTGTCTGACTTATTCCGCTTAGCATGACACCTTCAAGGTCCATCCACTTTCCTACAAATGACCGTATTTCATTCTTTCTCATTGCCATGTAGTACTCCATTGTGTATATATACCACATCTTCTTGATCCACTCATCAGGTGATGGACATTTAGGCTCTTTCCATGTTTTGGCTATTGTTGACATTGCTGCTATGAACATTGGGGTACATGTGTCCCTATGCATCAGCAGTTCTGTATCCCTTGGGTAA
>NC_043704.1:107530379-107594507 GCF_006229205.1 Suricata suricatta | reverse complement strand
CGGCTGCACCAGTTTACATTGCCACCAACAGTGTAGGAGGGTGCCCATCTCTCCATACCTTTGCCAGCATCCATAGTCTCTTGATTTGTTCATTTTAACCACTCTGACTGGTGTGAGGTGGTATCTCAGTGTGGTTTTGATTTGTGTTTCCCTGATGATGAGTGATGTTGAGCATCTTTTCATGTGGCTGTAGGCCATCCGGATGTCCTTTTTGGAGAAGTGTCTGTTCATGTCTTCTGCCCATTTCTTCACCGGGTTATTTGTTTTGTGATTGTGAAGTTTGGTGAGTTCCTTGTAGATTTTAGATACTAGCCCTTTATCTGATATGTCATTTGCAACTATCTTTTCCCATTCTGTCAGTTGCCTATTAATTTTCTTGATTGTTTCTTTTGCAGTGCAGAAGCTTTTTATCTTGATGAAGTCCCAAGAGTTCAGTTTTGCTTTTATTTCCCTTGCCTTACCTAAACATTATAAAAGAAGTTTATGAAAAGCCCACAGCCAATATTATTCTCAATGGGGAAAAACTGAGAGCTTTCCCCCTGAGATCAGGAACACGACAGGGGTGTCACTCTCACCAATATTGTTTAACATAGTGCTGGAAGTCCTAGCATCAGCAATCAGACAACAAAAGGAAATAAAAGGCATCAAAATTGGCAAAGAAGAAGTCAAACTTTCACTTTTCACAGATGACATGATACTCTACATGGAAAACCCAGCAGACTCCACCAGAAGCTTCTAGAACTGATCAATGAATTCGGTAAAGTTGCAGAGTACAAAATCAATGTACAGGAATCAGTTGCACTCCTATAGACCAAAAATGAAGCAGCCAAAAGACAAATCAAGAAACTGATCCCATTCACAATTGCACAAAAAACCATAAAATACCTAGGAGTAAACCTAACCAAGGATGTCCACAGGTTTTCTGACTTTAGCATGACAGAGCACAGGATCAAGTACACCACAGTTTCAGACATGTGAGTTCTAAAATTAGCTCTGTCACTGATTACCCTTGACAAAATAGGAGCAGCGGATCCAGCATGTTTCTGTTGTTGTTTGTTTATCTTAACAAATTTTGACAGAGTATATACGCCTCAGTTAAGCACAAATAATATTTCAGGAAAAGTTTCCTAAATAATTATATTTAAAAACAATATAAACACTTAACTCCTGGATCTTTCAACTTTGAATACACAAATACGAATCTATTTCAGTAGAAAGGTTTCACCCTTGGTGGGTCAAGAACTGACATTGTGAATGTGGAAGGGTAACTGTCTGACTAACCATCATCACCTTGCTCCCCCATCTTCGTGAACACATCCAGCTAACTCTTCAAACTTAAGGAAATGCATTATTTTTAAGAAGCCTTACTCTAAAATCAATAGAGTAGTACAAAAAACAACAAAGCCGCTCTAGTGCACGAGTTTCCAAACGAAGCACGCAGCTATGTTTTGACTGAACAAAGTTCAAGTATTTATGCCTTTATTCTTGCCAAGATTTATTCAAAACATGTTTTCAGTGCCATTGAAAATGAAATTGTATCTGGAAAAGACAATAATTGGTACTATAAACAATGAACAAATTGGTACAAATTGCCAGGGAACACCTCAAATAATTCTCTGTGAATCACAAAAACATGCACTTGAGTCTGTGGCATGTATATTTCAGCTTGCTTCATTAAAAAACATCTTATTCTCAGTTATGTCATGCCAGCTCTAATCAAATGCTACTCATGTTTAACTTCAGTTATGTGATCCTGCTTTACGTACTTCTAAATATAGAGGAGACACAATTTTTCAAGGGTTAAAACAAAACAAAGATTACAACTACATAAATTCTCCTTATGCACAAAGACAGAAGGAGGGTCAGCTGCTGTGGGAAATATTTTTGTCCATTGTTTCATGAACACAATGAAAAGTATTAAATAAGCAGAAAAAAGGCAACACTTCGAGTAAACACTGTAATAGGAGACACGGCAGTTCACAATTATTCTGGAGCAATAACCTTAGATGAGTAAGAAGTGGAGGCAGCGTTTGTCTCTTTGCTCAGGCTTTCACATACAGTTGACTTCGGTCCTGTGGAAGACCCAGCTCCTCATCTACTGGAGAAGGTGTCTGCCCAACAATGCCATGACCTTGAGGCAGCCCAAGGACCTTGCTGCTGCTCCTCATCTAGAAATTTGGTCTTCACTCCTGGCATCCCAGCAAATTTGCTTCAGAGGAAAGAGATACATTAAACACCAAGCTTGCCACCCACACCTGCAGGGCCTATTTTTGATCAGTTTTTATCACAAGTAATACAGATAGATGACTTCACTTGGTTGATGATGATGATGATAATGATGATGAGAGCAGAATTCTTAGTATGTATTTTACTATTTTATTCTTGAATGGATTTCTTACTATTTTTTTTAGAACAAATTAGTCTAAATGTATTTATCAGGCATGCCCTCCAGGCACCATAAAAACTTGACCACTGACACAAATTCTACTAACTACAGAGCAATGAGTTCAAAGCCCTCTCTATTCATATGCAAATAATGCTGCCAGAGGAGCACAGGAAGGCCTTGAATCTCAAGCTGAGAGTTTTAGACTTTTTTCTTACCCATAGTCAAAGGTGGGGGAACTGGGAAGAGACGTGGGAGAAATGCATGAAACTAACATTCACCATTTTTTAACTAAACTTTAATTTTTAAAAGTTCTTATTTATTATTTATTTTGAGAGAGAGAGAGAGAACAAGTATGAGTGAGGGAGGGGCAGAGAGAGAGCCGGTAGAGAGAATCCAAAGCAGGCTCCACACTGTTAGTACAGAGCCTGATGTGGGGCTCAATCTCACAAACCATGAGATTACAACCTGAGCTGAAATCAAGAGTCCGGACGCTTAACTGACTAAGCCACCCAGGCACCCCTCAACTTGAATTTTTTAGAGGGCAGTTTAAGGTTCACAGCAAAATTGGTAGGAAGGTACAGAGATTTCCCATTTACTTTTTCTCCACCACATGGATAGCTTCATCCATTGTTGACATCCCCCACAGAATGGTACAGTGGTGACACTTTGATTAACCCCAAAGTCCATAGTTCACATTACAGTTCACTTTTAGTGCTGTATAGTCAATGGGTTTGGACAAATATATTCATCATTATGGCATCATACAGACTATTTTCATGGTTCTAAAAATCCTTTGTGCCTCACCTTTTATCCTTCCCAACCTCACAGCAACCACTGATTTTTTTTTTACCACCTCCACAGCTTTGCCTTTCCCAGAATGTCACATAGTTGGAATCACACAGTATGTGGCCTTTTCATATTGGTTTCTCTCACTTAGTGATATTTATTTACTTCTCTTCCATATCTTTTCCTGGCATTGTAGCCCATTTTTTTTAGTACGGACTAATATTCCATTGTCTGAATGTATGACAGTATTTTTGCCCATTCACTCACTGAAGGTGAAGGATAACTTAGTTGCTTTCAAGTGTTGGTAGTTATGAATAAATCTGCTACAAATGTCCATGTGCAGGTTTTTGTGCAGACATAAGAGTTTTTTTTTTTTTTAGTGTTTATTCATTTTTGAGGGAGAAAGCATGAGTGTGGAAGGGGCAGAGAGAGAGGGAGAGACAGAGAGAATCCTAAGCAGGCTCCACACTGCCAGTGCAGAGCCTGATGGCAGGGCTCCACCTCACAAACCATGAGATCATAACCTAAGCTAAAGTCAGACACTCAACTGACTGAGCCACCCAGGTCCCTCTGGACATAAGTTTTAACTCTTTTGAGTAAATACCAACAACAGAAATTGCTATATCATATACTAAGCATTCACCATATTTTATTGATTTTAAGATGTACGTTTTTCACTTTTCGACTATTCTGGCATTACACTATATCTTTCAATGGATAGTGTCTCACAGAAGGAGTTATAATATAATTGTCATTGAGCATACCTACAGCTTACTTCCTTCTCATGCCCTTACAGGAGTGACATATAATAAAAATATGGCAAAATAAATCAAAAGAGCATAGAAGTATAAAATTTAAAAAGTTTAAATGATAAGAAATAATTATCTCAGAGTATGTTTATGTATTTATGTATCACCAAACAAAAACATGGTAGTTTGCTTTAAACAGGCACTAGCTACAATGTTAAGTGCTTAAACAGAAAAGTTCTGACATGATCAAAATTGTTCTTAAAAATGTCTCGCTAAAGGTTGTGTCTAGAAGGGGAAAAGTGGCATCCAGGGACAAAGCTAGAAGTTATTCTAATAATATAGACAAGAAAAAATGGGCTATGAACCACGGCAGTGGCAGCAGGAATTAAAAAGAATCAAGATTCATTTTAAAGGTATACTTGATGAGAATTTGTGTCCGTTTGAATATAGTGTGATCAGGGAGAAGATGTTAGATGTAACTCCTTTTATATTTTTGTTGTGTTGCTTGTTAGGTTTTGGTTTTACTGTTGTCTGCATTTCTTACTCATTAAATTCAAAGTTCTGATATAGGGGCACAGCCTTGACAGCCATGCAGACAGAAAAGGAAACAAATGTGTTCCTTCCTTTGGCTTTGTGAGCAAGCTTTTTAGACCTCCATTTTATAAGAGAAGTCATGTTGGTCCATCCACATAGTCTTCATGACCTTGAGGGTGACTGATTGCTAATGCTAAGAATTTAATACATAAAGCCACTCATCTAGAAAACCAGCTGAGCTGACAGCTCAAATTTCTTAGGTGATAACTCCTGCCCCCAAAATACTAGGAGAAGTTCTGGAACATTTGTGTCATCTCCAGGACCATTCTGTATTTATTTGAAGAATTAAAGCCATGGTCAAGAAAGAAAGAAAGAGAGAGAGCAAGCGAGAGAATCAAAGCCATGGCCTTCACCATTCGTGATTTCTGACATTAAATAAGTCTCTTGATTGGCCCACACATGGACTGAAAAAGAAGTACAATGTGTTTTTGTAAACCTTCCACAAATTTAATTTTGGAAAGCTTCCATAGCCCTATACATTTTTATGACCCTCTTTGATTATGACACAATAAAGAAAAGTCACCAAAGTGTGAGAGTTCTTCTAATATCTTTTTACTTTCAGTGTAGTTTTAATTAAACTAAACAGGCAGGTCTGAGATCTTTTAGAAGAGTTTGATTTTTGACAATGTTGAGTAGAGATGAAATGACCCTCTAAAAGCCTCAAGGTACAGAATCACGTGTGTGATCATTTTTGGCAAAGAAATTATCCATGACTTTGCTCTGGTAACCAGGACCCTGAAATCCAGAACTCTCAAGAACAAAGTCTCTGTCAAATGCCCGAATCATGCCAATCTCCATCCTGCCTGAATAAACACTGAGTATTAGGAATCAGAAAGGGGAAATTAAATCATTTGCTTTTTATAAAAGTTAATAAATACAAGTGAGAGTTCATTTGTTCAAAATTTTGTGTAAGATGGACATGTTTCAAAGCATATTGACAAACACAGTCTTGATTTAAAGTCCGCTCCCACCCACGTTTGTTAGTTCTTTAACTACAGACTTCTCAATTTGGGGAGACTGGGTGTCTCAGTCACATAAGTGTCCTGACTCTTGGTTTTGGCTCAGGTGACAATCTCCATTTCATGAGATGGACCCATTTGTGGGGCTCTGTACTGACAGCATGGAGCTTGCTTAGGATTCTCTCTCTCTCTCTTTGCCCCTCCTCACCCCTCAAAATAAATAAATAAACCTTAAAATGTTTACATATTTAATTTAACTAGATTTCCACTTCATTCTCTTAATTATCACTTGACTACAGTGATAGTTTTGACAGTGAACCTAATCTAACAACATATCAATCATTTTCCTGCAAAGTTTCATTTGAGGCCTCAACGTGTTAGGTTAACTATTACTCTGGCCTCATTGTGCCTCCCCAGAGAGACAGAAAAACAATCAGAATCCTGTGCATTTGACAGACTCATCAAGTTTTTTAGAGTGGCATGCAGGTAGGGTGGTCATATGATTTATTGTCTGTACTAAGATACTTTTGTGAGAGGAAGAGAACATTACTAATAGTTACACAAGAATAATGGATGGAATCCTGCTCCAGATGAATGGTCATATTATTTACAAAGCTCTGAGTGATCTAGCCTTTGACTAGGTGCTTAGTTTCCTTTTTCTGTTATTTTTTTTTAACTTTTTATGTTTATTTATTTTTGAGACAGAGAGAAACAGAGCATGAGTGGGGGAGGGGCATAGAGAGAGGGAAACACAGAATCTGAAGCAGACTCCAGGCTCTGAGCTGTCAGCACAGAGCCTGATGTGGGGGCTCAACCCCACAAAACGTGAGATCATGATTCTAGCCAAGGTCAGACACCCAACCAACTGAGCTAGCCAGGCGCCCCTCTGTTATTTATTTTTTTTAAGACTGCTTGTATGGACACATTTCTTTGCTGATTTAAAAATTTCCAAACTGAACAATGTTCTGCTTTGGAACGTCAAATTCTGAAAGCTACTTCCAGAGGGTCACTTTTTTTTAACATTTTTTTCTTTTAACTAAAAGCCATCCACCCAAATTCACAAGAATAATATTAAATTAATTTAGTATTTTGATCCCATATTTCAAAAAGAGAGTTAGAAAGATAGTGTTAAAGTAGCATTCCCCTAGTGCTTGCTATGGCGGCACATAGACTAAAATTGGACCAATACAGAGAAGACTCACAAGGCCTCTGTGCAAGGATGGCACGCAAGTTCAGGAAGCATTCCATACTTTTGAAGAATTGGTGTGATCACCAACAGAGAGAGACACTCTTGTTCCTTTGATGTAGCTCATGTGAAAGATACCAATGCAATGGCTTTGCCACCTGGCTCTCCAACATTTCTGTTATTGACAAAGGTGACAAACCATGGATTTCAGTTCCTCATGGAAAGGGCACCTGCTTCACCACTGCTGGAGAGAGATAAGAGACTGTGGCCAAACAGAGCAGTGGGTATAATGGTCCCTAAATGAGGTGATTGGAAGTCTCTATACTTAATTAAAGATCAATACAGCACGCGCACACACACACACAAAGGTAGCATTCCCCTAGGCATGTTCTGGGGTATATTGCTAGTAAGATTCTTAAAAAATTCTGTTTCAAAGAAGATTCAGATTGAATACACTGAAGTAGTCTCCTCACTGCAGGCCTTCTCAGAACCACGAATCATGAATATCCAAGGAAAGGGTGAGGTCTTCTTTGTTTCCCCAATTTAGAAGAGCCTGAAAAGGAGATCGCTGTTTCTTCTGCTCCATGGAAGACTTTTTAGGAAATGCTGGTCAAGAAAAAAGTTAGGGGCAACTGGATGACTTAGTTAGGTAAGTGTCCAACTCTTGATTTTGGCTCAGGTCATGATCTCACGGTTCCCGAGATCCAGCCCCACATTGGGCCTCACATCAGGCTCTGCACTGACAGTGTGGAGTCTGCTTGGGATTTTCCCTCTCCTCTCTGCCCAACCCCCTGCCCAGACACATCCTCTCTCTCTCTCAAAATAAATAAGCATTTATTTTTTTAAGTTTATTTATTTATTTTGAGAGAGAGATAGAGTAAGCAGGGGAGGTGCAGAGAGAGAGAGAGGGAGAGAGAGAGGGAGAGAGAGAGGGAGAGAGAGAGGGAAAGAGAAACTCCCAATCAGGCTCTGCACTGTCAGTGCAAAGCCTGATGCAGGGCCTGAACTCACGAACCATGAAATCATGACCTCAGCTGAAGTCAGACACTTAACCAACTGAAACACCCAGGCACCCCAATAAACATTAAAAAAAAAAAGTATACTTCATCTCCATTAAAGGGGCCAAGAGTTATATTTGTAAGTTACTTTGCTTGTTTCCATAATCAGTGCTTCAGTATTTGTCACCGTGAAGTGGTGGTTCAGGCTGAGCTGAGGATAATTACCTCCTTTGTCAATTTACTTCTGTTCCCTTGGTGTTGTAATGATTAGGTTTGAGCAGATATGGAAGTGTAGCATTAAGACCAGGGGGATTATAAAAATCCTTGAAATAGAGTGTTGATGAGTAGGAATTTTTCCAGTTCCATAAGCTATCTCTGAAGGTCAAAAGAATTTATGGCACTCCACTCAAACTGTCTTTAATAACTAGCTTCCTCTTTCCCTTTAACAACATATTGTAAACAGACTGAAACCAACCCAAATGTTTCCTTTCTCGGTAATCAGGAGACAGGCCATGCTCTCTCTTCATTTGATAAGACAATCAGGATATGAAAAATAAATCTTGGCAAAGTTACTGCTATAAATCCTCAAACAAAACTCAGATAAAGTACATATAAGCTTAGTAACTGCATATTCTTTTGAAAAAAAATGAATTTGAAAGGATCCAATAAAAATTTCAGGACCACTCATTAAAGACAATTTTTAAAAAATGGAAATTTAGAAGCATTGTCTCCCAGAGTATGATTTCTGAAAAAGACATAATTTAAACATGAAACTCTTTTGATAAGTGGGTAAGTTATTTCACTCTGCCTTGGAGTTTTAAAATAATGCTCCACATGTTATCTGACAAAACAGCTAAATTTGAAAAAGATCCCAGAAGAAGATTTCTTATTGTCAGGTTTATTTTTTCCTTGTTTTATGGCCCCCAAAACTTACCAAACATTTTGCTATCAGTAATCTTTGACTGTATTTTTTTAGAATATACTTCTAAAAGAAAAATTAAACATCAATCACTAAATATTATGATCATCCAAAGAACAAATCAAAAGTACTCAGTTTTAGGCAGGTAAGATAACAAATGTTACCACCCTATTTCAAAAAGCCATATATTAAAAGTATATTTTTAATTTTTTCATTTCATCTTGAAGAACATATTTTGTAGTGGCTAAGACTTCAGACTTCAATTCAGAAAGATCTGGAGTTAAGTATTAGCTCTATCACAAGATACTGTGACACTAGGTGGGTTTCTACACCTCTATAACCCTCATCTGCAACATAGAATGTTAATAGTGACTCACTTATGAGCATCTTGTAAGGACTTAATGAACACAAATATGTAAAGTCTTTGGCCCAAGTGCTGGCTTATAGTAAATTTTCAATAAATGTCCCTATTAAACAGAGATTTCGTACATACATATGCTTTCCATTAAATGTAGTTTGAGTTGGCCAGGTATTTATCAAGACTCTAAGTTTCCAGACATTCAGGATTTAGCATGACTGCTATATATACATCTGTGCTATCCTACAGTTTTTGTATAAGTTATTATTTCTCAAGAATCAAGCTTTTACCAGCTTTCCCTTTACTTTTTCTTTCTTTTGCTTTTCTTTTTATCTTCTCCTTCCTGGGAGAACCATTCTGAAAGGTCTACACATGCTGGTGTTGAAAGAAAATCTACAGAGAAAAGAAGCCTAAATGAAGTGCCAGACTCTGCCCATCAGTGTTTCCAGGAATCAAAGATGGTTGCTTGCCCTCACCCTCATCATACTCTACTATCACTCCAGGAAAGGAAAACCACACAAACTGCCACTATGAGTCAACATTAACACCTACTTCCACAGCCCCTTGTATTAATTTGCTAGGGCTGCCGTAACAAAATACCTACCACAGACTGTAGCTGGAACAACAGAGATCTGTCTTCTCAAGGTTCTAGAAGCTGGAAGTCCATGATCAACAGTCATCATGGTTGGTTTCTGGTGAGAGGTCTCATCCCACCTCATACACAGCTGCTTCCTCACTGTGTCTTCACATGACCTTTCTTCTGTGTGCACATGGAGACAGCGCTCTTTGGTAGCTCTTCCACTTAAGCACATAAGTCGCCTTCATCCCCCTTTATTTAGACATTGTCTTTGTAGGAGAAGCAAAGGAGGAAAAGGCTTGTCTAGGGGAGAAAAATGGGATGGTAGATACCTGGAGTGGTTCAAGTAACATATTCGCTTTTTGCACTTTTTCAAATGAAGGATCAAGACGGCCTTTGGAAATTCAAAACATAACAATTATTTCTCACCTGCTTTCTTTATTACCAACGAACATGTGTAGCACCTTCCTGTCACTCTCATAACACCGATCGCCTCCTACATGGCAATACTTAGTTGTTTGTGTGCTTCATTTTTCTCATTAAAAATGTAAGTATTGGGGTGCCTGGGTGGCTCAGTTGGTTGAACATTCAACTTTGGCTCAGGTTATGATCTTACATTTCTGAGTTCATATTGGCCTCTGTGCTGACAGCTCAGAGCCTGGAGTCTGCTTTGGCTTCTGTATGTCCCTCTCTCTGCCCCCACTGTTTCTCTCTGTCTCTCAAAAAATAATAATAATAATAAACTAAAAACATTAAAATTTTTTTAAATATCATCATTCTTGCTATACACTTGAGCAAAGATATGGCTCAGAAATATTTTTTTGGTTCTACATTGTATAGAATTTGTGTAAGTAAATATCCTCAAAAATTATGTTGTTCACAATAAAGGAAGAATTAAATTCCAATTGCCCAGCACTATTACTGACACCGATTCATCACATACCAGATGTTAGTACAGTTTATTGTAATTCTGCATGCCACTGGTAAGCAAGTTCCTTAAATGCAGGAACTAGCTAGTTTATTTTCCTTAATATATTTAGACCCTCTTGCCTCATAAAGTTGTCTTGAACTTAGTAGTTGTTCAAGAAATATTTATAGGGTAGAATAAAACAGAAATGAATGTATTAAAATGTTGTTTAATATAGGATGAGCTCTGAATAACTTTTGAGTAACTTCTCACTTCATTTTAACAGATTACCTCTGCTTTCAGCATAAACCCTGCTGTCCAACACAGTAGCCACAAGCAACATATGGATATTTAGTTCTTGAAATATGGCCACTCCAAACTGAGAGGGAGGTGCTGTAAGCACAAAACATTCACTGAATTTCAAAACTTTAGTGCAAATAAAGTAACATATTGTATTAACCCTTAAAAATATTGATCATATGTTGAAATGATAATATCTTTGACATACCAGATTAAGTGAAACACTATTAAAATGAATTTCTTATATTTCATTTGCCTTTTTTAATAGGACTAGGAGGAAAATCTTAAACCTTATAAGTGGCTGGCATTATCTTTTCAGTACACAGTAGAGGTGTGATCTCTTCATGATGCAGGTTAGGTTACTTTGCTTAGCGTTGTACTATACAAAGCACAGTTACAATGATCTGCTGAAAGTTTTACAACTTTATTTCTGTAGGAATAAAGCCTTTTAAAAGCTTATTTAGAGAAGGAAAAAAAGAGGTGGAAATGCCTGGTGTGGTCCAAACAATGTATTTATTTTTGTGGCACCTATTTAAGACAAGTTGTTGAATACTTTGGAAATTCACAGTGTGACATGCAATAGTCCAATTATTGTCATGTGGCTTTTTGATAATTTGTTCCTTAAACTGTACTCAGTTGTGGGCCAGATAAATGATAAATCATTGTGGTTTAATGGCCTTAATACAGCAGGAGTAAATTAAAAACTAGATACTTCATAATAGCCAGCTCTAAGAAAAAAGAAATTTGGGCTCCTGTGGCAGCAGTAGTTTTGAATAATTAAAAAAATAATGTCACAAATCAATCATTTGTACTTAGCTTTTAAACTTTGTTTTAGCAAACTGACATCCATATCTATCGCATTTCAAGGTTTGTGCAAGCACTGGGTGGGAATAAAATGAGGATCTTGTATATTTGTTCATTGAGTTGCCAACATTCAAAACTCTCTTTTATCCATTTATTAATTGTATTTCCATATATTAGTTATCTCTCTTTGTGATTCCTGACACAAAGACTCAGAAAACTGGCCTCAGTTAACCTCAGTCATTGGACAAGTCATCCACATTAAAGAGTTCACAACACATTTTCACATTGGATGCAGAAGTCATTTACTCCCACCATCAGTGCTAATAGGCCACCCATCCTAATTAAATGCAATAATCCAGAAGCATTTTCAAGTGGTAGTGTATCTTGCTTCAACAGAGATATCATGAAATCTCTTTTTTGTGTCATTTGAAACAGGTTGAATGGGGTGAGAAGATGTTCTGTCATGATTAAAAATGGAAGCGAAGACTGAGAAAAAGGCAAGGACAGAGACCTAGTGAGACAAAACAGCGACCACAGGCGCCATTTCAAAGTAGAGCAATCATGAGTTTGTGAAGAGGAAAAGGAGGCACACTTGTCTCTTTAAAAAAAAGGATGAGAAAGTGTCAGTTCTTGGAGATGAGTTCTTTAACCCCAGACAGCTGTGAGCAATTTGTCAACTGCTCTGAAGTGTGGCAGAGTCAACCCTTGGGTCTCAGCCACGTGGCTTGGGCACTGGGTTCCGTGAGGCTGAGCACACAAGAGGACACTTCTATTCAAGGACATCCCAGTTGTCACCGCAGTCCACAGAATATGAAAACAGAGCGGACACTCTTACACATCGAATGAGCTAGATAAATAGGCAAGGCGCCTTGCCTATTTCTCTAGCTCAGTGCATGAAAAAATTAAACCAGCAAACCCTACCATATAAAAGTGTCCCCATCTCTGAGTGGAAAACTCACAGCCATTTGCCAAGACACAGAGTCTTGGCTCCATAATTTAACTTGTCACCTTAGGCAACTCATTTAACTTCTATGAACCTCAGTTTCTTCTGTAAAACTAAAGTAACACACTTAGGATTTAGAGAAATCATGCTACTTAAAATTTCAGGACTATATTAGGTCCTTAATATATGTTAGTATCTCTCTATAAAATTAAACCATAGCAATAAATACAGTGATGAAACAGAAAGAGAATTGTTTTGCATTTACCCTTATACTTGTGATTTGATATAAGAGCACTGTAATAATCTAGAAATGTTCCTGGTACCTACTTTCCTTCTTGTGTTTCCTTTTATGCCCATCAGACAAGAAACTGGGGCTGACAGCACGAACCTCTTGTATCCATGTGGCCCCTGAGTTGCACTCTTCCTCACTACCCATCTTGTCCTCTCCTTTGTTTGCTAACTCTCTGACCTGGAGTGCTGGTGTCTTCCCCACTCTTACCCTCTGTGACAAAGAGAGCAACTATCTGCTTTTCCTTCTCCTCTGAGGACCTGCTCTTACCAGGTACCCACAGAAGGATCATCCAAACGACCTGACAACCAAGTGCTGACAGCAGCATGAGATCTCCTCTGGACTCCAACCTCCTGATAGAAATCCCCAAGCGGGGGCGCCTGGGTGGCTCAGTCGGTTCAGCGTCCGGCTTGGGCTCAGGTCATGATCTCGCAGTTAGTAGGTTTGAGCCCTGCCTGGGGCTCTGTGCTGACAGCTGGCTCAGAGCCTGGAGGCTGTTTCAGAGGAGATCCGGCGCATTCAGGGTGGTATGGCAGTAGACTGGAGGCTGTTTCAGATTCTGTATCTCCCTCTCTCTTTGACCATCCCCTGCTCATGCTGTCTCTCTGTCTCTCAAAAATAAAAAAAAGAAAAACATTTAAAAAAAGAAAAAAAAGACATCCCCAAGCAGAGTGTGGCCTCAGTCACAGATAAGCTCCCCACACCCTTAGAATACCAGGCTTCCCCTTAACTCTACCTCTGATACCAGCTCTGTCCTGGGTCCGTCCCAGCTCCTGCTTCCTTCCACTCTCTCCACTGAATAGGCGATCTTAAAAATAAAGCTCCAGAATACATAATCAGAATACGTAGTAGCTTTACTTCAATGTTTCTTATAACTCTAAGCTTAAAGTTGACTTTTGCAGAGGTCAGATGAGAATTCAGACACATTGACATAGAGCAAGTGAGAGTGAAGGCAAGAGTGGGTTGTGTTTAGGATTTTTAAGGGAAAAAAACAAAGACTTATTTTGAATTAATATGTGAAATGCAAACCTACTTCTCATTTTTATTCTTATGCCTCAGTTATGAACTGTGCTTAAACCTCCCTTTGGATCAACTTATGTTATTTACCTGGATTTGCTCCATGTGGCACAAAGCGAAGAAAGGGAATTTTCACCCTTTAAATGTAGTAATGAAAAAAGTGCCATTCTTTATAACTCTCAGTAATATGTCTAATAAATTTGCCAGCAGGGAGGAATGAATCTGTGAGGGACTAACAAAGACACACATCTAATGGAATCTAGTGACGTAGTACAAAGGCATAATTGTTGCTAATTTATGGGTTCAATGTCCTTTCTCTTTGCAGCCAGGAGAAACAGTCTTGCCACATTCTGAACTTGCCCATTCAACGTGATTCTCCTGTATCTGCTTTGAAAATGACAAGAAAATGCTGTCAACTCTCTGCTGTGTGGCTGTATGAGGAAACTAAATGTGCTGGTTAATGCAATCATCGATAAGCATTTCCTATATGTAGACGGGACAAAGTGAAGACAAATCCAGCCTAACGTAACTTGTACTTCCTATTATCTCTACAGCCCTGGAAAATCCCCCAAAGCTCTAGAATAGCTGTTCAATGTCTGCATCACCACTGTGCTAGTGGCAGGTTCATGTACGTATCAGTTGACCAAGAAGACTCAATGCTGGATGCCAAGAAAACAACAGTTATATTGTAGTTTTGTTTGTGCTTTTTTTGAAAAGGAGACTGTCATTATCTTCACAAGGCATATGGTAACACTCCTCAAGCTACCCAAAGAGAACAAAGCCTGCTGCTGATTAAATACCAAAGTTCCTTTAAATTAATACTCATGGGAAGTATGGATAAGCTATATACATGCATGCATATATGTTTTCTATGAAAACAAAATACAACTTAAAAGAGTTTTTGCTTTTTTTTTTCTATTTCTGTTTATTTTTCCTATGGGCTAAATTCTTACCCCCTACTCCTATGCCACCCCCCTTCCCCAGTATGATTTCTTTCAGAAAAGATACATGAGTAACTGTGGGAAGAAGCTGTGGTCATAGTGGTGGCAGTGGTCAAAGAAGATTAAAGCAAACTGTATTGACTTATTCCATTTTATTTATTTTTTAGCTTTTTTAATGTTTTTATTTATTTTTGAGAGAGAGAGAGAGAGACAGCATGTGAGTGGGGGAGGGGCAGAGAGAAAGGGAGACACAGAATCTGAAGCAGGCTCCAGGCTCTGAGCTGTTAGCACAGACCCCTATGGAGGGCTCGAACTCATGAACTGTGGGATCGTGTCCTGAGCCAAAGTCGAATGGTGAATCAACTGAGCCACTCAGGTGCCTCTTGACTGGTTTCATTTTAAACTCCTGATTTGAAACGTCAAAAGGGTATTCAATAGGATTCTGCAATTTCTTCCATGCTTTAGCTAGCATGTCGTCTCCCATCTCCCAAGAAAACTTTTCAGAACTTCCTTTCCTCTTCAAGCCCTCCTCATCCTCTCCTGGAAGCTGCAGCTAGCAGCTCACATGTCATCCACAGAAGTCCTCTGGGCTAAGCACCCCCACTGTCCCCAGGACCTCACCCTCAGACTGACTCCCTGTGTGGTCTGCTTCTCCCCTCCTGTCTTGCCTTTTGTGAAAGTCAGCCCCTCCACACGTGCCCAGCTCTGTCCCCCACCTTCTCATGGTGCTGCCCCCTCACTTACCTACCCTTCCTTCTCTTCACAAGCGTCTCCTAGCAGCCTCTTCTCATAAGCATAGGAACATGTCCTTGTATCCCCCACTCAAAGGAGCAAGACAAAACACGTTCTTAGCTTTGTTTCTAGCTCTTCATTCCTGTATTCTCCTCTCACTCTCAGTTGCTGATAAGAAATTAGATGATAAGCACGATGGCTCCATTGCATTTCTCTGCTCTCCTCTCCTTTTCTTTCTCACCTCCTTTGGTTTCCTCATACTTCCTTCAGTCTGCTGACACACTCATGACCTCACTGAACCTGGTCATTGTAGATGTCCTTGTTGCCAATGCAAATGATGGTCATAATAAATCTATGATTTTGATCATATTTCCTCTCCACCTGACGTAGGTTGCTTCTATCCTTTGAATGAACCAGGAAACTCATGCCTTTTCCCTCTTCCAGGGCTGCCCAACACTCCAGATATCTGCAGGTGTTGCTTCTTATCACCCTGACTACCCCTTTTAAAATGATTCACCCTGTGGGTTGAGCATCCAACTCTTGATTTCAGCTCAGGTCATGATCCCAGGATCATGGGATCAAGCCCTGCGTCAGGCTCTAGGAGCCTGCTTAGGATTCTCTCTCTTTCTACCTCTGCCCTTCTCTCCCATTCACATTCCCCTCTCTCTAAAATAAAATAATATAATATAATATAAAGTAAAATTTAATTTAATTTAATTTAATTTAAAAAGTCGCCCACCCTGAGCTTTCCTCATCTCTCCTATGGTGCTTCAATTTTTCTTTATAATCCTTATCATCTCATTGTTTATTGTCTGTCTCCTCTTTCTCCACTCTGACAGAGGTGTTCACTCTCAGACCTCTGCACCTAGCCCTGAACCTGCCACACAGTGAGTACTCAAGAAAGGTTTGTTGAGTGAAATGTTTCAGGCACACTTATAAGGGCCTTATCTGTATAAAGTCATTAAATCCTTACAAAATCCCACTGAGATAGTCCTTCTATAACTGTCCACATTTTAAGTCAGGAATCAGAGGCATCCTTCAAGTTCAAGGATATCTTTCTGTTTCCATCTCACTGAACTCTTGGCAGCATTGGTCACCCCTCCTCCCCAGAACAACAGTCTTCCAAGCTTGTTTTCTTCTTATTATTTGACCTCTCCTTCTCTCTATCCTATTCCTTTCCCTTAGTAAGTTCATCATTCCCAGGGAGATGCTGATGAATGCTACTCTGTACTTCCCCCCATGACATTTCCTGTGAACTCTATGCTCACAGACCCAACTGCCAGCTCGACATCACATATCATAGAGACCCCAATTCTAACATGTTCAGTGCAATCATATCATGCTCCTTAATCTCTCTCACCTCAATATATGGCTTCCCCAACCACCAAGGTCCTCACACCAGATCCCCGGGAGTAAATTTGGTGTCTGCCTGCGTCCCATCCCCTTGCCACCATATTCAATCATCTTTCCATCCCCTAGGTTCCAGTCACCTTTGTCTTGTGCCCAACTTCCTACACAACCTTCCAACTATGTCCTGCTCCTGCTCTTATGCCTCTAAACCATTCTCACTACTGTGGGGAACCAGCGAGAGGGTTTCTTTAGATGTAAATTGTATCCTGTTACTCTTTAGCATAAAAGCATTTCACAGAACATAAAATCCAAAGCCTGCCTGCTTTCTCTTTGTTTCAGAGAGCTCATTAAAAATGGAAATTATTTTATTTATTTTGATTTCCTTTGTTTTTTGTTTGCTTAGTTCCCCCACTAAAATATAAATCCATGAGGGAAAGAAACATGCTTTAGTCACCACTGAATACCCAGAACTTCTCCTATTCATAGTAGGGAGGCTCAATAAACTTTTCCTGATGATGGAAATATTTTAGAATGCTGTTTAGGCAGAAAGCACTTACTATGTTTGAATTCAAGGGGCACCTGGGTGGCTCAGTTGGTTAAGTGTCCACCTTCAGCTCAGGTCATGATCCCACAGCTTGTGGCTTTGAGCCCTGAGTCAGACTCTGTGCTGACAGCTTGATTCGGATTCTGTGTCTCCCATTCTCTCTCTCTCTCTGCACCTCCCCTGCTCATGCTCTATCTTTCTCTGTCTCTCAAAAAATGAATAAACAGGGGCACCTGGGTGGCTCAGTTGGTTAAGCCTCCAGCTTCGGCTCAGGTCAGATCTCACAGTTTGTGGGTTCGAGCCCTGAGTCGGGCTCTGTGCTGACAACTAGCTCAGAGCCTGGAGCCTGCTTCCGGTTCTGTGTCTCCTTCTCTCTTTGCCCCTCCCCCTCTCATGCTCTGTCTCTCCCTGTATCAAAAATAAATAAAACATTTAAAAATTTTTAAAAAATGAATAAACATTAAAATTTTTTTTTAATTTTTACTGTATTTATTGGTTTGTTGTAATTATTGGTGACATAGTTAACGTTGTTAATGAGAAGATAGGTCTCACCCAGTCAGGGTAGCCTGTATGACATGACATGACACCTAGGACACTCTGTATTACACAAACTGAGCACACTTATTTTCAAACAGGAAGATATTATCAGAACTTTGATTATGTATTTATCCACCATTCTTTTGTATATGTGATAATAAAAAGTCCAAAAAGACCTATAAGGGCCAAATTAAACACAAATGTCCACATGGAGAGATGGCAAAATATGAAGAAGTGCTAATGTCCCCATGGACAAATGCATGTAGACATGCACGTAAAATTGAAGAAAAACTATAGATAAATTAAATTCAAAAATTTGAGCAACAGATTTAACTTCAGACCAGATACTGGGATTCGGAAGAAAAAAGCGTGGTAGCAATGAGTAACATGATTTACAAAATGGGGATTCACCGCTGCTCAGAAATGCTGAGAAGTTAAAAAGGAAATGGAATGCGTATTAGATATTTCATGTACAGTCGTATACCCAGATAGTAATATAACAAATAATGTTATCTGTGACCAGAAAGACGATGTCAGTCCCTTCTTTGTAGGTAAGTGTGGATGAGTCCCTCACAAAACACTCAACTCTCTTGTGTCTAGGTTATACCCACCCAAACCATTCCAGCTGGATTAGATTGTGTTCACCTTCGTAAGAACCACATTGTAGAGTAAGATAACACCTCCACTTGAGACGTAGCAGGGACGTATTTCAGGAGTTGTGCACCACTGGGTCAGCCTGGATTTGTGGACAATGGTCACAGTCTGAAATTCTCTGAGAACAATAGGCGTTATTTCCATGTTATGGTCCACAGTGGATTCTGGTTCTTAATTTTTATTTGCTCTCAAATTACTGCTCCTGAGAAAGGCTATATTTAGCTGAACTATGTGATTTGATTTGCAAATCCTCCACCCCCACACACATATATTTAAGTAATTGTTTCAAAGTTCACAATCATTACTTTGTAAGGGAGGAAGGCAGAGGGTACAAGTAAAGTAGATTTAGCTGTGTTTGTTTCTGCCACAAGTTAAAAAACCCCTTAATATGAATAGTTAAGCAGATTTCTGTAGGTGAAAATTATTCCTATCATCTGGCCTTTATGGCACACTTCCTTACAGTATGAACAGACAAAGCCCTTCAGAAAGCCACCCACACTGAGTAAAACTGCTTTGATAGGGTTCACTGCTTCCTTTGTGGTTGTTTCTGGGAAAATGATTCCAAATGATGGACATAAACTAAATACAACCCCACAGTAAACAGGAGTGTGCCGTCTGTTGCATTAATTGGAAGTTTAGGCTAGCAGAGAAGCAGGATCGAACGCGAAGTGAGGAGGTGAGGGGGTCTGGCTCTTGCCGTTTTCTTGCTAGCGACACTGCACAAGTTGCTTAACTTGCCTGAGAAAAACTGTTTGTGAAATCGTAGGGTAACACTTAGTCATTTTTATTGTCCTATGTTGCCATTTTTAAAATTTTAAAACATTGTTTTAATTTCATTTTCTTCCTCTCTCTCTCTTTCTCTCTCTATATAATCTGTTACTTTCAATATTTCTAAAGTCCTCTTAATTTTCTACTATCCCAGTGACTCGCAGCTTTTCCTTACTATATCGTGTTAGTTTGCTAGGGCTGCCGTACCAAATACCACAGTCAGCGTGGCTTAAGACAGACTTTTATTTTCTCACAGTTCTGGTGGATGGAAGTCCAAGATCAAAGTGCCTGCAGGGCTGCTTTCTCTTGAGGTGTCTCTCCTGGGCTTACAGAGAGCTGCTGTCTCGCTGTCTCCTCACATGGTCATCCCTCTGCACACAGGTGCCCCTGGTGTCTCTCTGTGTGCTCAAATTTCCTCTTTTTACAAGGACACCAGTCTGATTGGATTAGAGCCCACCCAGCAGATTTATCTCCTGCGTCATCTCCACCCTGGTAGCGGAAACACAGAATTAAAGAGCTCCCAGGGCTCCTGGGTGGCTCAGTCCTTTGAGCACCAACTCTTGGTTTAGGCTCAGGATATGATCTCGTGGCTTGGTTTTGTGAGTTCAGACTCTATACCAGCAACGTGGAGCCTGCTTGGGATTCTCTCTCTCTCTCTCTCTCTCTCTCTCTCTCTCCCCTCTTTCTTTGCCCCTCCCTCACTTTCACTGTCTTGGTCTCTCTCAAAATAAATAAATAAACTTTTTTAAAAAACAGGCTTAAACTAAAAAGAATTACAGAGCTGCTGACTGTAGAGAATCAGTCTGGGTATGGAAAGAGACCAATCAAAAAACTTAGGAAGTTTTGTTAACCACCATCCTCTCTTCCCCCCTCACCCGCCCCCTGCACCTAACTCAGTGCCTGGAATGTAGTAAGAGGCCAACAAAGTATTAGTTGAGATAAAAGGCAGAGTCATGGACTTTCTAAAGTAGTAGCCTCTTACCTGTCCTTCCCTGCTTCCACCTTTGCCCCACTGTGATCTCTTCCCCTCCAGCACCCAAGTGAGCCTTGAAAAGTAAGAACCAGAGCACACAGTCGTCAGAGCTCCCCAGGGACTCTCAGCCTCAGCATGAGCAAAAGCCAAGGTCTTTGTGTGAGGTGAACGGGATAACCCAAGGTCTTTGTAATGTCTTATAAAGCCCTGTGAGATTGGCCTCTGTCTTTTCAAACTCATCTCCTGCGTTCAGCTTTGTTCACACCCTTCCATCCACACTGCCTTCTTTGCTGTTTGTCCAACATGTCAGATGTGTTGCCACCCCAAGGCCTCACCTCTGAGCATCCTCTCACCTGGAATGCTGTTACCTTAGATTTTGCCACTGCTCACATCCTTCAAGGTGCAAGATTTAAAATGGAAACAACTGTCCCCACGACTCCCTATTCATCTCCGGAACTGACTTTCCTTTATCCTATGTATGAATTTCTAATAAATAATTTACTTATGTATTGTGCTTACCATCTATTTTGTACCACCCAAATGGGAAATCCATGAGGCCAAAGATGTTTGCTTTTCCAGGACTAAGAACGTAAAAACTGTTCAGTAAGCACTTACTAAAAAGTTAAAATTAGTACAAGGAAATGTTCTGAATTCAGTAAAATCAATGTTTTTGTAGACCAAGAAAAAGTTAAGGGCTCCATTAACAAAGACAAGCAACCAGAGAAGAAGTTTTAAGACTGTGAACTAAAAGTAGAGTCTAATGGACAAAAGAGAAGAAAGGAAAGAGAGAGGGGAGGAAGGAAAGGAGGAAAGAAGAAAGAAAGGAGATTTATGTTGATTTAAATTTTTTAGTGTTTATTTATTTTTGAGAGACAGAGAGACGGAGAGACAGAGTGCGAGCAGCATAGGGGCAGAGAGAGACAAGGAGACAGAATCTGAAGCAGGCTCCAGGCTCTGAGCTTTCAGCATAGAGCCCGATGCAGGTCTCAAACTCACAAACTCCAAGACATGACCTGATGTTTAACCGACCAAGCCACCCAGGCGTCTTGAGATTTATGTTGATTTAATAACGTGTTTGCAGGGTGCCTGGGTGTCTCAGTCTGTTAAGTGTCCAGCTATCGGTTGCAGCTTAGGTCATGATCTCACAGTCCAGGAGTTCGAGCCCAACATTGGGCTCTGCCCTGACAGCATGGAGCCTGCTTGGGATTCTCTCACTACGGCCCTCCTCTGCTCACACTGTCTCTGTGTCTCTCAAAGTAAATAAACAAACCAACCTTAAAAAAAAGAAATAAGATGTTTGCTAAGCTGTCCTTCTTCAAAGTGTTTTCAAAAAAAATTTTAATGGGTTTGTTTTGTTTTGCTTTGCTTTGTTTTGTTTGAGAGAGAAACAGTGCAAGCAGGGGAGGGGCAGAGAGAAAGGGAGACAGAATCCACAGCAGGCTCCAGGCTCCGAGCTGTCACCAGCACAGAGCCTGACAACACCAAGCTCTAACTGACAAATTTCGAGATTATGACCTGAGCCAAAGCCCGACACTGAACCAACTGATGCACCAGGTTTCCCTTCTGTAGAACACGACCAGTCAGGGGAGGAGCGGAATACGGACTTCAGTCTCCACCACCTAAATCTACCCCTCAGTTTCATATCTTTAAGTGTTTGAGCCTCTCAGTAAGACTTTGTTTTGGGGAAAAAATGCTTTAGATTAAAAACAACAATAAAGAGTGAACATATTTGATAAATGCATGACACAGGCAACTTCTGAAAGACATTTCCTAACACCTCCTGGGGGAAAGATCAGAACAAAGGGAAGAGGGGACTGTGAAGAATCCTCTCTCAGCCTCCAGGCTTCTGAAGAAGCCCAGACAGGAGAGCAGGGCGACAGAAAAGAACAGGTTTCCGGGAATCGCACAACTCAGAGATGACGAGCCGGAGCAGAGAGAACCAAGAAAGTAAAACTCTGCTCCAAAGACAGTTTGGCTCCTTGTTTATGTGGAGGGTAAGTGTGCAGGGCACTGAATTTACAACTCCAGAGGACGCTGAAATAAGAACACAAAGGCATTCTTAGAAATTACTCAGCAAACAAAAGCTGGACTTCTGTGGAATGTGGTAGGAATATAAAAGCCGTGTGGTTTTTAGTGTTAAGAACAATGGGGTGGCCCCCACACTGAGCATGAGTTGGAGTTGTTGATTGTCATGGCTGGAAACTGAGGAGTGGGATTCCTTGTTCAACAGGAATCTGTGCTGGCCCTGGCCTGGCCACAGCCACACTGAGGATTTTGTGCCTGTTACAAACACAAGCACGTACCAGGCTATACTATACGTGAATGTGAAGGAACATATACTACCCAGGCTCTTGATCATTCCGTTTTGTTAAAAATTATTATTAGCTGGTCAAATTTACTTGGAGCCTTGGAATCTCATCTACCTTCACTGTTATCTCCTGTGTTGTGAGCATTTCACTTTATACTGTTTCTAATCTGTTCCCCCCACTTCTGGCGATGCTTAATTTTGTATATGTAATCATTCACATTGTTTGCACAAGAATGATAAATAAGGCTGTAGTTTGAGAGAAGGCAATCAAATTGTAAAGTAAGGACAATATGAATGTTATTCAGTTGCTAAAAAGAAAACCAGGGAACCCAAAATGGACCCACTTAGGCCAAGTCACCGGACAGGGGCTTAATATCCAACCGAACTGCAGTTTCAACCTCCCCCAGAAATGTAGTCTTAACAGGTCAGCCAGGAGCCAGGAATTTTCTGAACAGCACCAATGAGGTAATCTGTTATGTGAGCTCTCTTTATCCCTTAAAGGAAGGCGAGATAATCTACCTAGTAAGACCCATTGCTCTACCACCTAAAGGAATATGACTTTGCCTGGAAGAATCCTTTCTTGTCTCTTGCAAATAACTTTCTTGCCTCAACCTTTTTCCTAGAAAAAAACCTTTCATTTCGTACAACTCTTCAGTGCTCCCTCTACTTGCTACATGGTCTTCCAGAATCACTTACTAAGGTTCATTAAAACTTCAAACTTACTCAGTTAAATTTCATTCTTTAACACAGTCTTAATTTTACATGTTGATATTATTTTACTTTTTTCAATTGTAACTGGTATTGTTTACATGTGGCTCTTTTATTGATGCTTTATGCACTGATATAGCTCTGATTTGGTGATTTGCGTTAAGGAATTTAGGAATTTCAGTGGGACATAGAAACAGAGATATTTGTCACCAAAATACATTTCCTATAAAGTTCCATATTGATATGTATATAAGCCATAAATGTTGAAAATGTTATATAATAAATAAAAATGGTCCAATTTGGGGCACCTGGGTAGCTCAGTCTGTTGAACATCTGATTCTTGATTTTAGCTCAGGTCATGATCCCAGGGTTGTGGGATCCAGGCCCACATCTGGCTCTGTGCTGGGCATGGAGCCTCTTTAAGATTCTCTCCCCCCCCCCCCCACTTGCATACAGTCACACTCTCTCCCGTTCCAAACTTTTTTAAAAAAAAAAAAAGGTCCAAATTATATAGCATCAATGGTACAGGAAGTGGAGAGGAATCACGGCGAGCACTTTGGGAGCTTCCAGGAAGAACTGTCAAGCCATTCAAACCATGCCACAAGAAAAATAGCTGACCAAGAGGGATTTCTCAATTTGGAGAAACCAGACCCACCGAATATAATGGCTGTCTCTACCTGTGAGAAGGCTGTCTGGCAGAAAGAAGATGGAGCTGCTTAGATGTGGTCTGAGGGGCAGACGATGATGCAACTTCCTGAAAACGTGGAGCAGAATGTCTGGGACACTCTCATCTCTGCTCCCGGCTCAGAGGAAATACAGCACCAGGTGTGCCACTCAGCCACGGCTGTCACACACCTCCCAATAGGCAGGACAAATAAAACGGAGAAGTATTGACAGAAAGCCTCTGTTTAGCTAATAAACTGTGATGAGTGTGTGATTTATTCCTCTGAAAGCTGACCCTAGGGCTCACAGTAAATCAGGAATTGGGGGAAACGTGTGGGTAAAAGGAGAGGCAAAGAAGATACCGGGCAGTGTCAGATTTGTGTAGAGATTAACAGTGACCAGGTATCAGATTTTTGCAACCCATAAAGATAGTGGCAATCCCAGAGGAAAGCCTAGGGAAAAGGAAGTGCAGACAGATTTTGTCCTTCTGGCCAGCGCAGTCCTGGACATTTATTTTAGCAGCACCTACAGTGATTTGTTGTACTGTGTACGTGCCCCATGCTTCACTCTGGGGAAATTGCTACTCTATGAATTTGAATGGCTAGGGTTTGGGGGTGTTTATTTCTTTTTGTCCTTGAAAGAGGTAGTATCCCAGCCCAATGTCTGTTTATGGAGGCTCTTGTCACTCATTTATCAAAAGAATCAAGGGGTTCAAAGAATCAAAGAATTTGGGGTGGTGGGTGGCTTAGCAGGTTAAGTATCCGATTCTTTATTTTAGCTCAGGTCATGATTTCATGGTTTGTGAGATAGTGCTGATAGTGTGGAGCCTGCTTGGGATTCCTGCAATCTCTCAATCTCTCAATCCCTCTCTCTCTCTCTCTCTCTCTCTCTCTCTCTCTCTCTCTCTCTCTCTCTCCCCCTCTGCCATTCATACTCTCTTTCTCTCTCTCAAAAATAAATAAATAAACTTTACAAAGAAAATAAAGGGAGATAAAACCAAAGACAAGTTCAATAAGACTGGCTTTTGCAATGTGAAGATAAAACTGATTTGTAGAATTCAAAACAAAACAAAGAATTGAAGAGGCGAAGAATGTGTCACTCCAAAATATAGCATGTGCAGGGGCATGAGGGCACAGCACAGGGTCTGACTGACGTGAGAAACGTGCTACAGGGTGTGTCCCAGAGGTGAAAGGTTGTCATGAGCCAGGGTGCCAGGATTTAAATCCCACTTCTACGGCTGCTTGGCTTTGTGGCCTGGGAAAACTCATTGTGCCTTTGTTTCCTCTTCTGTAAAGTGGAGGGAACAATAATAGTACTTACTTCATAAAATGAGGATTCAATGAGTCAATTCGTGGAAAGAGCTCATCCCAATGCCTGACTATAGTCGACAATTAATAAATGATTATTATTTGAATATCAGACTGTTGTTATTGTCACCATGCTCAAGGGCAAAGACAATCAGATTCTTGCTTCTCTGTAAGAAAAATAAGCCTCTTAAGTAACAACCTAATTAGTTACTCAGTATCTGTGTTTCTTAACAAATAAAGTTACAGAAGCACATATGTCCAGGAGCACATTGATGATGTTTCCTCCTTTATGTCTCCAAGTGAAACAAGTTTACAACAGACTCACTACTTTGTTCTGTCCATTTGACCACTCAGACAATGATTTGAACTTTAACAAACATTCATTCAATTACTAAGTTTCCCAGTAGATCTGTAAGCCTACCTACTTTGCGGGCGCCCCGCTTTCCACACCCCCAAAATTGAAGTCTAGCTTTTCTCTTTGTATTTCTAATATTTGTCAATACCCTGAGCCATTTCCAGAATCATCTTTGGTTTAGCAATGCTACCTGACTGGATTTTCCTCAAACCCGCCTTTTTCTTTGAAGCTTTCTACCGAGCTTCCCTGACTCAGGGCTTTCTGCCTGCACTCCTAGACAACAATCCTACTCTAACCACTCACTGCCTCAGGTCTCTCTCCTCTTTTCTAGAAACCCTCTCTTCTTCAGCAAAGTCATAGCAATGACCTTTCTAAAATGCAGATCCGATCCAGCTTATACTTTCTATTGCCCCGAGTTTAAAATCTAAGCCCCGGGCAAGGTATTTATGGTTCTTCAAGGTTTCGATTCACCTTACAGTCTTGCCTCTCCCTCCTATGTTTGTTCAGCTTTTTAGGCCATTGACTTACTTATTCCTCCGCACCACCTCTGTGTCCCCAGCACACAGGAGGACAAGGACCCTTCTGGGCTTTTTGCCCATGCCAGTTGTCTCTAAATGCCCTTCCTTCTTCCTCTACCCTGAAAACCTCCACTCAGTCTTTAAGGTCCAGCTCAAATGTCACTGCTGTAAAGATTTCTTATTTGTTTAATCTGCTGCTATCTCAGACTTCAACTATGGGAAGAATGTTTTAATATCAATAGGAAACAATGCTTAGCAGAAAAATGTTGCCTTTTAACATTGAAATTGTTATTTTATCTTTAAACTTTAGAAAATGGGGGTGCCTGAGTGTCTCAGTTGGTTAAGCGGTTAAGCGATTAAGCGACCTACTTTGGTCATGACCTCATGGTTGGTGGGTTCAATGACCAGTATAGGGCTCTGTGCTGACAGCTCAGAGCCTGGAGCCTGTTCAGATTTTGTGTCTCCTTCTCTCTCTCTTCCTCCCCTGCTCGTGCTCAGTCTCTCTCTCTAAAATAAATAAACATTAATATTTTTTTCTTAAATAAAATAAAATAAACTTTAGAAAACAGTTCAAATAGTCTATATCCTCATCTAACTATGAGTGTTGATGTTATTGGCATTTATATCAATAAGTATTTTAGTATTATCTATTAGAATTCCTTTGTAAAGAATCTGGTTTCTAACACAGTTTGTATGAATAAACATTTATTAACTTGCACTTCAAAACTAAGATTTAGCGAATATGATGAACAGATATACCTGTGTTCTATCAAAAATAAAACAATCTATTGGAGGTAACCACCAAAAGGCTAATTAAAAAGTTAATGAAAATCCCAGGCAACTTTCTTCCCTTGGGCCAGAATACATTTAAGGAGATATGCAATTTAATTACAACTACATTGGAAGAAATTCCTTAAATCAAAGACTCAACTGATTCAAAATTAGAGGAGCATCTCCATTAATGAAACTCGGTCAGTTGTTTTAAAGAATCAGGCTGCAGATGTTTAGAATGTACACGAGGAAATACATCTTCCTCTCAGCTTAACAAGGAAGATTCAAGTTGTGAGGGACTGGTCTTTGGAGAGGAGTTAACAGGAACCCTTTACCTGTCTAGTGAGTACCAAAGGGTCATGGCAGAGATCATCAAGAGGCCGATAAGGATTTGGGACAGTATGTTCCCCCACCATCAGAGAAAGTTATCAGCAGGAAATTCCTGAGTTCCAAACTCTGGGCAGAAGATTTATTTTTTCTTTTATATCTGTTTTTCCTATCCCAGTGGGAATCCCCTGGTAATAATAAGTATCTTAATTTACATTCAAAAACCTCATTAGAAGTAAGGACCAGACTTCTCAGTTTGATTTTAGGAGCAAGAGAGTGGAAAGGATGTTTCCCTGGCCTTGTGGACTTAGAAGAGGCACAGAGTGTTTTCATAAAGGGCTCTCATTACTAACAAGGAAGCAAACAATTTGAAGGGTTTTCTGTACTTGCCTTTGAGATCTGTGATTGATTAGACTTTAGGAGGCTACGAAAGAATATGACTCAATTAAATTGAGATCTTGTTAAGGCACATAAAGGAGAACTAGGAGTTTTATTTTTAAACTAAATCCCCAGAGTCTTAATAAAATATGCAGTAATCATTATTTAATGTACTCTCTGCCTCTTTGGTCCATCCCAGCAAAGCTGGAAGAGCTTTAAAGAGCTTGTAATTCCCATTTTACCCCATGGGTCCTTGTCTCTTGGTCACTGTAGAAATTAAGCCTAAAACAATGACCAAAGAAAGTTTGAAGTTACATCTAGCATAACAAACAGATTTCATATTTCCTGGTGAATCCAATCAATTAAAGGTGGCTGCCTGGAGTTCTGCAGTTGAGCAGAATGGCAAAGCATACTGGCTCAGTGCCGCAGAAGCTGGAATGGATTATTTATGTTTACAAGTAGACCCCGAGAAAACATGGGACAGCACTTCTGAGCATTTACAGGCTCTGATGAAGACATTCAAGCAACAATGGAAACAGATGATTATTTTAGGGAATTATGATGGAGTCAAAAAAAAAAAAAAAGCTTCCATAGCAAGGGGCATCCAGGTGGCTCAACGGTTAAGCCTCTGACTTCAGTTCAGATCATGATCCTATGGTTCATGTGTTCGAGCCCTACGTAGAGCTCTGTGCTGACAGCTCAGAGCCTGAGGCCTGCTTTGGATTCTGTGTCCCCCTCTCTCTGCCCCTCTCCTGCTCATTCTCTTTCTCTCTCAAAAATAAATAAAAACTTTAAAAAAACCCAAAACTTCCAAAAGGAAGAAAATATAAAATGTATATGTGTGTATAATGTCTCAAGAGTAAATCAATTCATTCATTTATTCAATAAATATTTGCATGCTTATTAAGATTATAATTTATATATTACATATAATAAAATATACGTTATATTTAAAATATTAATGTATTAAATATATAAATGTAAAAGCAATGCTAATTATATGTTATATATGATTAACAAAATAATAAACATTTATTGAATGCACTATTCCAGGTGCTGGAGATAGAGGGAACAAAACAAATTTCCCACTCTCTTATATTCCATGTGAGGAAAAGACCTAACAAAAGCAGTCAAACAAATTAATATATGCCTGGGAATTATAAGGACTGAGAGTAAAAACGCAGCAAGGCAAAGGAGCGGAAATTCCTGGGGTGCTATTTCACAGGGAACGGTTGGGGGCGGCCTGTGACGGGAGCCAGAAAGAAGCGAGAGCAGAGCCGCGCAGACCCGCTGGCCCGCCTCCAGGCAGGAGCAAGCACACAAGGACCCGGCCTGGGACTGTCCTGGACGTGTTTGAGGAACAGCAAGGATTTCCGTGGAATTTGGGGAGCGTGGAGGGGATGATGTGAGAGCGGTAATAGGGGACAGAGGATGAGGCCAGGCCAGCAGGCCAGTGTAAGAAAGTGGTCTGTTCCTCGGAATGAGAGAAGTTACCAGTGGAGAGCCACGAAACTCCGATAAAAACTCCGTCCGGGAGGCGGCTCCGGGCATCCAGCCAAGAATGATGGTGGCCTGAGCCAGTTCCGTCGTGGTGACGGTGGCGAGAAGTGATCATATTCAAGATGTATTTTTTTAAGATAATTTATTATCAGACTGTCTTACATACAACACCCAGTGTTCATCCCAACAGGTAAGATGTATTATTTAACATTTAACATTTTTTAACTCACAGTATTTAAAAAACAAAAAGTTTCACCCATTTCTCCCACCCCTCCCCCTCCTCTGTTCTGTGTATCTGGGAGTTTGTTTGCTTTTTTTCTTTTTTCTTTTCTAAGATACCACATACAAAAGAGAACATACATATTTTTTCTTTCTCTGCCTAGTTTATTTCGTATAGCATAATGGCTTCAAGGTCCATCCATTTTGTCACACAGAGCAAGATTTCATTATTTTTTACTGCTGAATAATATTCCTCTGTGTGTGGTGTGTGTACACACCACATCTTTTTTTTTTTAATGTTTATTTATTTATAGAGAGAGAGAGAGAGCTCGAACACATGTACATACACATGAGCAGGGGAGTGGCAGAGAGAGAGGGAGAGAATCCCAAGCAGGGTCCATGTTGTCAGCTCAGAATCTGACATGGGGCCCGATCCCAGGAACCCTGAGATCATGATCTGCACTGAAATGAAGAGTTGGACATTTCACTGACTGAGACACCCAGATGCCGCCACACCACATTTTCTTTATCCATTCATCCATTAATAGACACTTAGGTTGTTTCTGTATCTTGCCTATTGTAAATAATGTTGCAATGAACATGGAGGCAACAGATATCCTTCAAATTAATTTTCATTTTTTTGGATAAATATCCAGAACTGGAATTACTAGATCATATGGTAGTTTTATTGTTAATTTTTTTAGGGATAACTACTGTTATCCATGTGGCTGTGCCAATTTACATTCCTACCAATAAAATGTATTTTGAAGGTAAAGCTGATGGAATATGCTAGTGGGTTAGAGGTGAGACATGTCATCAGGGGCGCTTGGGTGGCTCAGTCGGTTAGGCATCTGGCTTCGGCTCAGGTCATGATCTCACAGTTCATGGGTTCGAGCCCCACATCAGGCTCTGTGTTGACAGCTAGCTCAGAGCTTGGAGCCTGTCTTCAGATCCTGTGACTCCTTCTCTCTCTGACCATCCTCTGCTCACACTGTCTCTCTCTGTCTCTCTCTCTCTCTCTTTCAAAAAGAAATAAAAACATTAAAAAATTAAAGAAAAAAAGAAGTGAGACATGAGGGAAAGAGAAGAGTGAAGAAAGCCTCTGATATTAATGGCCTGAGCAACTAGAGAAATAAATTCGTCATGTATTGAAATGGGCAGAATTGGGAGGACAGCAGGTTTTCAGGAAAAATCAATAATTTATTTTGGGCAAATTACATTCTTTTTAACTTTTTAATAAAATTAATTTCATCAAAGTAAGATTCATAAACAAAATGTACCAAGTTAAAGTGTTCTGTTCAATGAGTCTTGACAAATGTACACATTTATGTAGCTACCACTGCAATCAATAAATGGAATGTTTTCCATCATCCCCCAGATTTCCCTTGTACCCTGTCCTAATCCATTCCCCAGCACCACAGGTCCCAGGTAACAACTGATCTGTTTTCTGTCCCTATGGCTTAGATTTGCCTCCTTCAGTTTCATATACATGTGGTCGTATAGTATGTAATCTTTCGGTTAACTTCTTTTACTCAAAGTAATATTTTCCTGGTTTCATACATGTTGTGTGTATCAGTAGTTCATTTCTTTTTATAGTTGAGTGTTATTTGCCTTTTTATTGTTGAGCTTTAAGAGTTCGTGCTACATTCTGGTTGTCAATTTTTTGTCAAATATATGCATGCCAAATAATTTCTTCTGGTCTGTGGCTTGCCTGTTCTTTTGAAGAGCAGTGTATTTTGAAGAGAAGAACTTTGAATTTTGTTAAAGTCTAATTCAGCAAAATTCTTGTATGGTCTGTGTTTTGCATTTCCAAAAAATTTTTGCTTACCTTCTTTGCAAAAACTTTCGCCTATTTTTTTCTAGAAGTTTTATAGTTTTAACTTTCAGGGTTAGCACAGTGGTTTATCTCCTTAATTTTTATATACAGTGTGCAGTTGATTTTTTTTCCCCAAATGGATATACTGTTTTCCCAGTACTATTTGTTGAAAATAATTTACTTTCTCCATTGAATTATGTTGGCACCCTTTTGAAAATTCAATTGATTGTACTATTTTTGGACTCTCTGTTCTGTTGAATATGATTTATATGTTTTTTTTGATGACAGTTCCATACTCTCTTGAGTATCATAGCTTTATAGTAAGTCTTGCTTTGTCTCTTCAGGTAGCAGTAGTGGCTTATTGTTGTTATTAATAATGGCATATTATTAATATGGCAATAATTTCCTCGGCATACCTTGGTTGGTTTTTCAACTCTTCTAATCACTTATACTACTATTAGAATGCATTAAGTTTCCTTTGTTGTAAGTACTTAAAGTGGCTTATGTTTTCCAACTTAAATTTGGCTAGTATCAATTCTTCCAAAATTGGTAAGTATAGTAATTATCCCCACTTCACAGCTAAGGAAATTGAGGCACAGAGAAATAATTTCCTATGTTTAAAGGACTAGTAGCAAGTGGGGGCAAGTTTCAAAGCAAGATAGTTCAGCTCCAGAGCTTGTGACCTTGGCTGTCTGCTCAGCTGCTGAGAGACATTGTTGTATACATGATATTAAAACATTGAAACTGGGTGAAATCATGCAAAATGGGAATAGGAAGAGAAGTGCTCAGAAGAGTGAGCCTAGGAGGATTCCAGTGTTTAGAGTTCAAAAAGATGAGAAAGAACCAAGAAAGGAAACAGAAAAGAAACAATGAGTGAGAGAGGAAAACCATGGAGTAACCTATAAGCTGAGTAAAGAAAGTATCCAAGAAGGAAAGAGTGACCAATTGTGTCAAATGCTGCTGGTAAGTCAAATGAGGTGAGCATTGGGAAATGATCATTGACTCTGGGAACAGATCACCAATGGTCTTGGTGAGGACGATGGTGGTGGAATGGTAGAGGAGAACTGGCCCAACTGGAAGGGAAGTGGAGTTCAATTTTAATAGAAGTCAAAGAGCTAGAGATGAAGAGATAGGAAAAGAAATAAAAGAGCTTAAATCCTCAAGTACCACATCCTAAACACCGAAGAGCCAAAGGCTGTGCATCAGGTTACCAAAAGGTGTGGCCATTTAGAGTCAGAGAGGAAAGAAGATTGTCAGTAGCATCATGCTGTCTCAGTTAGAGATAAACACTCTAAATGTTTCTAAACCTTTCTTGAACCACTTCTTTTAATCTTTTTGAAATTGAATTTTGCCATTTTCCAAGAACTCTACTTAGCTCTCAAAAAATGATTTCAACAAAAGAGTATTTCAATTCAGGAGTTTAGAGAAATTAGTCAGCTGGAATTGGCTGTCTTAATGACCACGCTGGCTTTCACCGTCGCTGAGATAATGTGCACAGACATTCAGGTACTGAGAGCTTTTCCCAGCTGCTCTTTCAAATCCTCCTGTCAGGTAAGTTCAGAAGAAAGGATAGAAACTAGCCGCTGAGAATCTCCGTAATGGAATTCTTTCCATCAGCCTGGTCATCTTTTGTGAGGATGTGAGAGATAGGGGTCTGGCTAGTTTCTTTTACTTTGAGATACAGATCTATGGTTAGAAAAAAATAAGAAGGAAAAACCTGTAAACAAAAATATACATGATAAAAAGAAAATGTCTCTCTTCCCATTTCATGAACAGTCCTTCTCTCCAAAGGAAACTAATGGGAAGAGTTTCTTATGGGTCCTTCAGGAAGAAGGGGAAAGACACACACACACACACACACACACACACACACACACACACACGAGTTTAATGTTTTACCCAAATTGCATTGTATACCAAAGAGACTTTGAGGGGCGCCTGGGTGGCTCAGTCGGTTAAGCCTCCGACTTCGGCTCAGGTGATCTCACGTTCGTGGGTTCAAGCCCCGCGTCAGGCTCTGTGCTGACAGCTAGCTCAGAGCCTGGAGCCTGCTTCTGGTCCTGTGTCTCCTTCTCTCTCTGCTCCTCCCCCTCTCATGCTCTGTCGCTCTCTGTATCAAAAAAAAAAAAACTTTCAAAGAGACTTTGAATCTTCTCATTTTTCAATTTGAATAACTGTTGCTGAATTATCTTTCAAAGAAATTGTATATTTTATTTTCTTACCAGTGATATATGAATGTATATTTTTCTTCACACCCTCCCCAACTTTGAATATCAAGCCTCCTTAACTTTGTCAATCCGAAAGGTGAAAAAGATCACCAACTTTTGCTTTTGGTGACGAATTATGAGTGAAAGTAAGCATCTTTTCATGGTTTTAGCAGTTTATATTTCTTTTTCCATTAAGCATTTATCACCTGTGATTGTTTTTCTACGTTCATTGTCTTTTATGTGGCCATGCATATAAACCATCTGTAAATTTAGAAGAATCGCCATTTGTAAGATCTATCTGCTACAAATACTTTTGCAAGTTAGTCTTCCTTTCCATTTTCATCTTTTAAGTACACTTTTTTTAACCTTTACTTTTATGGCTTTGGTGTTTGGTGTCTTGCCTAGAAAGCCTCCGTAATACAAGATGACATATAAGTCGACCCAACTTTTCTTTTAGTAATTTTATTATTTTATTTTTAAATCTTTCATGTACCTAGAAATGATTTTGAGATTCATTTTAAGTAAGGAATAAACTATTTTTTCCAAACTGTTAGCAAATTTTTCCAATGCTATTTATGATTCTTTTTTCCCCACTGATATATGCTAATTTCCCATAAGTAGTTGTACCTATCACCGGACCCTTTATTATGTTTCCTAGGTGTATTTCTTTGGTATACTAACTCTTTTAGGTATTTTATCTTGATGACACATTTTATTATCTAGTAGACTAGTTTTCTTTTATTACATTTCTTTTCCAGAATTGCCCATTCAATCCTTATATGTTTACTTTCATAAATTTACTCTGGTAACATTTCCCCCTCAACCTTTTGGTGTTTTAATGAGACTGAATGACTTAAATTATTAAATTAAGTTTGCATTAGAGTGCCCGGGTGGCTCAGTTGGTTAAGTGTCCAAATTTGGTTCAGGTCATGATCTCACAGCCCTTGGGTTCCAGTCCCACAACGGGCTCTTTGCTGACAGCTCAGAGTCTGGAGCCTGCTTTGGATTCTGTCTCTCTCTCTTGCTGCCCCTCCCCTGCTTGCTTTCTCTCTCTCTCTCTCTCTCTCTCTCTCTCTCTCTCTCTCTCTCTCTCTCTTTCTCAAAAATAAATAAATGTTGGAAAAATTAAAAAAATAAAGTTAACATTAATTGATTACTTTTCTTACCTACCCACAAACGAGATATTATTTCCTTTATCAATCTCAAGAGTTTCAAAAATGTAGTCATAAAAAAGTCATATAAATTATGTATGTATCTTTTTAGAACCATTATGATGAGATCTATTTTTCATCTGACATGTTATTGTTTATTGTTAGAGAAGGTTCTGACTTTTGTATATTAATTTTGAAACCAGCCATCTTGCTAAAATGTATTTTAATTTGATTTAATTTAAATTAATTTAATTTAAGCTTATTTTAAAGTTTATTTTAATTGTAAGAGGGTTGTTTTGTGTGTGGTTCTTTTAAATTTTCAAGGTAAACAATCATCTCACCTGCAAATAAGTGTTTCTTCATTTTCCCTTTTCTTTTTTCTTTCCAGTATTTATCCTTCTAATTTCTTTCTCTTGTTTATTGTATCCACTATTTACTATTACTTCCTGAGCAATATTAATAAATCTAATAACACTAGGAATCCTTGCCTTCCTCCTGGTTTTAATTTGAATGTTTATAGGGTTTCTCTATTAAGTATTTTGATTATGTTAGGTGTTTGTCAAATATCTTCCCTTAAATAGGATCCAGGTGCTCCTCCCTGAAATACTTTTAAATCAGGTTGTAATTATCTATGAAACCATTTGAAGTGATTTTTCAGAGTGTACCACTGCTATATTTTGCATATATTTAGTTTGATATTTTCTTTACCAAAAGCTCTCTTTATGAAAAGTGTACATTTGCAGAAAGTTGTGGTTTGAGGTTTTTAAAAATTAGTCATCATTTTAATATGTGTAGGATCTATGCTAATCTCTTTTTCGTTCCTGATCATGACAATTTATCTTCTTTTTCTTTTTTTCTTCATCACTTTACCTAAGAGTGTGTTGATTTTATTGGTCTTTTCAATGAACCAACTTATGATTTTGTTAATTTTATATATTGTTTGTTTTCTATTTTGTTGATTTCTAATCTTTATTGTTTCCTTTCTTCTACTGACTTTGGATCTATTTTGCTCCTTTCTTTAGCTCCGTAAAGTGGAATGTTAGGCACTGATTTTAGATTTTTTCTTTTCTTTTTTTTTTAAATTTTATTTTAGGGAGAGAGAGCACCCTAGGAAAGAAGAGGAGCAGAGGAAGAGGGAGAGAGAGAATCTTAAGCAGGCTCTATGCTGCTTGGAGTCTGATGTGGGACTCAATCCCACAACCCTGAGATCATGATATGTGCCTAAATCAAAAGTCAGACACTCAACTGATTGAACCACTCAGGTTCCCCAAGATTTCTTCTTTTCTAATACCAGCATTTAGTGTTTTAAGTTTCCCTCTTAGCACAGCTTTATCTCATAAATTTGGAAATGTTGTCTTTTAAGTATAATTCAGTCCAAAGTATTTTCTTATTTTCCATGGTATTCTTTGAATTTAAACTGTGGGGTTTGATGATCTTGACTCTATAAATTTATGACTTTCAGCAAATTGGAAAAGTTTCAGCCATTATTTCTTCAGCCATTTTTTTGCGCTTTCATATCTTTTGCGCTGACTCTCTGGGACTCTACTCACGTGCCAGACCTTTTGGTATTGTCACATTAGTCCCTGAGAGTTGAGGTTATTTATTGTTTTTTTTTTCTTCCTCAATCTTTTTGTCCTCTATTCTTCAGGTTGGATAATTTCTATTGACTTTCTTCATATTTACTGATTTGTTTCTCTGTCATCTCAATTCAATTTGTGGGTCTATCTGCCAGTAAGCTTTCTTTTTAATTTATTTATTACAGTTATCACTTCAAAATTTCCCTTTGTAGACTCTACTTATCTGATAAGGTTTTCTCTCAGTCCATTCTTTTTAGGAGGGTTTCCTCTACATCATGTTGCAGACTTTTAACATATAACAGTTGCCTTAAAGTCTCTGAGAGTTCCACTGTCTAGGTACATCTCTGAGATGACAGCTGTTTATTCTTCCTTTTCTTAAGACTTGGACACATATTCTTGGTTCTGTGTATATAGAGTAGTTTTCTGTTGTATCTTGGACCTTGTGAAAGTTGTGTTGCACAGATGATATGTCCTGTTGAATCCTCTGGAGAGACTAATACGACTTACACAGGAAGATCGACGGGGTGCCTGGGCGGCTCAGTTGGCTAAGCGTCCAGCTTCGACTCAGGTCATGCTCTCATGGTTCATCGGTTGGAACCCACGTCAGGCTCTGTGCTGACACAGCAGAGCCTGGACCCTGCTTCGGATTCTGTGTCTCCCTCTCTCTCTGTCCCTCACCTGCTCATGTTCATGCTCATGCTCTGTCTCTGTCTCTCTCTCAAAAATAAATATTTAAAAATTTTTTAAAAAGAAAGCCTTATTTCTGAGCAAGAATTCAAATCTCAGTTTAGTTTTCTGAGACTTTGTACATCTCTGACCCATGCATTCATTGACTAGTAGGAGAATTTTTGGAGTATTCCAGTTTTTAGGTCAGATCTTTTTAAGCCTCTGTATGGGTCTTTCCTGTATAGATATTATTTTTTGAGGGAGGGGCATTATTCCATGGTGAAGCTGAGACTTGTGCATACAGCTCAAAGCTCAGCTCCATGTTTGAAAATGTTGCCGTGTGCCGGATGACCTGTGCACACGGAGATCGGGAGCTGAGCCTAATCTAGGATCTAGGTCTAGGAGACCGGTGAAGGATCATCACCGAATCAGAAATCCCCTTCTCTCCCTTTCTCCTTTCCAGGATATTTCTTAATGCACATTTGCCATTTTGTGACAACCCCTTGTTCTGGTTTCTGTGGGGCCTACTTTTAGAGCAAGGTCACAGAGGAAAGATAAATTCGTAAATAAATGAGAAACTCACCCATGCAGAACATTTCCCTCAGTTCTTGATTTTCTACTACCTAGCTGGTTTTGTTTCTTTCAGAGTCCTTGAACATTTCAAGACATTTTTGTTTATTTGTTGTTCAGTTTTTTTCACTGTGGTCAGTGGGAGAGATGGGCTATAGTGAGGTATTTCTTGAGATTTTTGCAAATCTCCACTTAGGGGCGGTTGGTAGAGCATATGACTCTTGATCTCAGGTTCCTGGTTCAAACCCCATGTTGGGTATAAAAGCTTACTAAACAACAGCTGCAAAAAGATCGCTTTGCCTTCATGCTTACATAACAAGGCTTGCATAACATTTTTATTAACTGCTTCCTCAGAGCTTAGTAGAGATCACCTCACTGTAAAATCTGAGGAAGTCCGAAATCTCCTGAATAGAGCCTTTCTATCACTATATTTTTGCAGATTTCTTTGTCCTTGGAGTTCAGTAATTTCTTCTGAACATCTCTTGCTAATGAACTCCTTGTATCAATTTTTCCTTGAACATTGGGCCTTTTAATACATAGTTTCAATTTTTCTTTTTTCTTATAAAAATGCTCATTTTTCTATACCAGAATACTTTTTCTCTACTCTAATGTTTAGTATATTTTATTCACAGATACTGAAGATCTTTATGTGGGATTGAATTTTGTTCTCCACATATATTGCCTACCCTCTAGCTGTTTTAATCTTTTTTGCTTTTATATTAAATTATTGTGATTATCCTAAACCTTTTCTCCATTTCTGAAACTCTATCTTTGACATGTCTGTTCTAATCCTTACTAATTCTAATTTATTCTTTACTTCTGTATTAAGCACCATCTTTGTTTCCTTAGCCCTGAAATCCCCCACTTCATCTTTCTGCTACTTCACTATTTTATTTTGTAACTTTTATTATGTAACCCAAATCATGTACTTTTTAATTCTTTTGTGGTCAGATCTCTCACGGTGTATGGAGTGGGTTGCATTGTGACCTCCCAAAATTCATGCCCACCCAGAACCTCAGAATATGACCTTATTTCGAAATACAGTGTTTGAAGATATGATGAAGCCGAGAATTGAGATGAGGTAATGCTGGATTAGAGGCTTCCCTGAATCCCACGAGACTGACTTTATTCAAGACAGAAAAAAACAAAGAGACACGGGAAAAGACCATGTAAAGATGGATGCAATGGTTGGAGTAGTAGTTCTATGAGTCAAGGGTTGCTGACAACCAACCATCCGAAGCCAGGTGAAACACATGGGAGAGTTTCTCCCTCAAACCAACCCTGCTGACATTTGATTTTGAACTGCTGGCCTTGTGAACTGTTAAAGAATAAATCCTTTTTTTTAAAGCTACCTGTTTATAGTAATTTGTTATGGCAGCACTAGTCAGCTACCAAAAATACCAATTTTGGTACTGGAAAGTGAGAGGATGCAGTACCAAATATATAAAAACATGGAAGTGGCTTTGTAATTGGGTAATGGGTAGGGGATGGAAGAATTTTCACAGAAAAAGTCCAGATGCCTTGAAGAGATGATTGGGAGAAATATGAATGGTAAAGGCAAGTTAGCTGAGGGCTCAGATGGAAGTGAGGAGCATGACAGACAGGACATCAAGCATCTTAGGAAACACATCTATTGCCATGAGCAGAATGTTGGTAGAAAAAATGAACCTCCAAGGTGCTTCTGGTGAAGTCTTAGGAGGAAATGAGGGATATGTTATTATCAAATGGAAGAAAGATGATTCTTGTTATGAAGTGCCAGAAACTTTGGCTAAGTTGTGTTCTATAGTTTGGTGAAAGGCAGAATTTATAAATGATGAACTTAGATATTTAGCTAAGGATACTTCCAAGCAAAGTGGAATGGGTTCAACCTGGTTTCTCTTTGCTGAAGCTGATAGTAAAATGTGAAAGGAAAGAGATGAACTGAGAAAGCAACTATTCTTCAGAAAGGCACCAGAATTTGATGATTTAGAAAATTATCAGCCTAATGTAGATAGCATGTTCTAGAGGCAAGGTCAAAGATTCCGGACAAGCTTTTGCTGAATAGATTAAGTGTCTAACTCATGAATCAACCAACCATCCCAATCAAAGTTGGGAAAGATCTGCGGAGGACTTTATTATAAGATGGCCTAGACTGCTGTGAATTACATGGGAGACTAACAAGGCTTCTGAGAGTGCTATGTGAGCAGAAACACTCCCAGCCTGACTAAAAAGAGACGGAGATGGGACAAAATGAAGGAAGGCTGTCACACTTCTGAGATTCTACAAGGAGAAAAAAAGTTGATAAACTTCTTGGCTGCAAATATGAGCTAACCTTCAAGGAAACAGAGTAGTTCCAAGGACAGAGCTACAGAAGGAAAGGGAGAGGCCAGACAGGGTAAGACCACTGCTGTAGGCCCAGAGAACAGAGCATCAAACCTTAGATGATTATTCCCAGGTCTTGCATCTAATGGAATTTTCCCTGCTGAGTTTTAGACTTGCTTGAGACTTGCTTTATTTCTTCCAATTTCTCCCTTGGGAATGGTAATGTTTATCTTATGCCTGACCTACCATTATATTTTGAGAGCAGATAGCTTGTTTTATAGTTTCACAGGTCCACAGATAGAGAAGTTGGCCAAAGATTGCCAGCAATCACCAGAAGCCATCCTCCAGAACTGTGAGAGAATAAATTTCTATTGTTTAAAGTCTCCTAGTTTGTGGTAATTTGTTATGGCAGCCCTAGGACATGAATGCAGTATGCAATTTACTTTTATTTCTTTGGCCTTGTTTTTTTTCCATATGATGTATTTCATATATTGGAATTTTTTCCATTAATTCCATTTTAAATAACTTTTATTATAGTGATTTTATGTAGTTTCATGCAGTTTCTTTTTGCCTTCATTTTATTCATTTGAATTTTTTTTTTGCCAAAACCTTCTTTTGATCGTAAATAATTTGTCTTCTATAGAGCTTTGATATAAATACTTTCATCTCCTTAATTATGCATGAATACGAAGAATTAAGTCCAGCTATGACAAATCACAGACAGATGATCTTGCCTATGTGGTCTCTCATATCATTGTTCAAAATTCACTATTCATGAGAATGAGCTGAAGACTTCAATGAGTATCTTTGGGCCAATAAACATGGCTAAAATGAAAATGAATGAGTTGGCAAGGATATAAAGTAAACAGAAATCTCCTAGGTTGCTAATATAAACTAGTTCAACCATCTTGCAAAGTTGTTTGGCAATATCCATCTACTAAACCTGAATCATATGTATACTCCATGACCCAGCAATTCAACTTTTAGATATATAACCAACATGAGTATCCTGTTCATGTGTTTGCCAAATGTACTCATATGCTCACTAAAGACATATAAAATATGCTCATAGCACTTTCAAACTGGAAACTGTTCAAATATCTCAACTACAAAATGGAGGGAAATGTGATTGCTCACATAATGAAATACCATAGAGTAATAAGAACGAATAAACAGAAACTACATACAATGTCAAGCAAAAAAGAGAGACTCTGTAATGGACTAAATGTGTCCACTCAAAATTCATAAGTTGAAGCCCTAGCCCCCATTGTGACTGCATTTGGGCCTTAGGAGAGAATGAAGATTAAAGAGGTTATAAGTGTAGGGCCACAATCTGGTAGGATTAGTGCCCTTCTAAGAGGACACACCAGAGAACTTGCTCGCTCTCTGCCATGTGAAGGCACAGCAAGAAGACAACCCTCTGCAAGCCAGGAAGATAACCCTCCTCCCACAAAACTGAATTGACTGGAAACTGGATCTAGGACTCCCAGCCTCTGGAAAGGAGAAAGTATATTTCTGTTGTTTTGCCACTAAGTCTTGGTATTTTTGTCCCCTGGCAGCCCGAACAGACTAATACAAAATCTATTGCGTGAATTCTCCATTTATATAAAGTTAAAAAACTAATCAATGGGATTAGAATTGAATAATGGGTACTTCTGAGACAAATAGGGAATGACTAGTGATGGGTCAGAAGCACTAGCAAAGTTCCACTTTTTGGCACAGTTGCATGGGTGTCTTAACATTGTGAAAATTTACTGAGATGTATACTGGTGATTTACACATTTTTCTACATGTATGTTATGCAAAAAGTATAATAAAAAAATTGGTTTGCCTTAAAAAAAAGAGTTTAAGGCTGTAGTTCACTCCTTATAGTCAGGCCACAGATTTGGGGTGTTTTGTTTTTTGTTGCTTTATTTCTTTTTCAAGAATTTTTTTTAAACGTAGCTACTCTTAGGATGTTGCTCATTCTTCTCCATTCAACAACTTATAGAGAATCCCAGATCTTCAATTTCCTTACCATATTTTGTCAGCTGTAATTCAGTCTCCTTCCACTCTGGTATTTTTTGTTTTTAACTATAGGACATTGGTTTGTAGAAAATAAAATTGATAGGCTTTCACCTGCAGTTCTCCAAGTGCCTCTTCCCTAAGATGATTTTATTTCTTCATTTGGCGTCCTTTATACTAGATCCCTAAACTGTTGTAAAAGACCAGTTAAGGGTGCCTGGGTGGCTCAGTTAAGCATCACACTTCTTTTCAGCTCAGGTCATGATCTCATGGTTTGTGAATTCGAATCCTACATTAGGCTTCACGCTGCCAGCATGGAACCCTCTTGGTATTCTTTCTCTCTCTCTGCCCCTCCTATGTCCCCCGCCAAAATAAATAAATAAACTTAAAAAAGAAAATAAAAGACCAATTAATTTGGCTGATTATTATAATTTTTCAGACTTCTCTACTCAGCTCACTTCTCAGTGGATGAGCCCTAGTGGACTTGCCAGCCTGTGGTGCATTGATACAGAGCTATTTCTATTTCATACTCTATTTCTATTTGAAAGTTCTCCCCAAGTTGACATCTTTATTCATTCTTTTTTCTTCAGACTGTAATGACAGTGTGAGAGGGGAAGGGAAGAGTGAAGGGGTGAAGATCAGTGATATGCTTCAGGACATAATTCATCTTTCCCCCAATGGTTTACAGGATGGATGAGGGAAGGAATCCTCACAATACTTTTACATTCAACCTTTCTTTCCCTGGCATGGTATATATCTATTTGTTTGACTCCTGCTGCCATACTAAAATTTTCTTTCATGCATGTTTGCAATTACTGTTTTAAACTTATTTTTAATTTTTTAATTTTTAGAAAAAGAGGGGTCCATGGTATAACTTTTTTTTTTACCATGTTGCTCTGGAAAGCCCATGGCAAACTTCCTTAACAACAGAGGACACCAACTTACTTAGCTATCATATATTCTAAGATGTATCAATAGAAAGTTATTTTTAAAAACTTATATAAATCTATAATAATAATAATAACAACACATGTGTACAGTTCAGTTAAAATTGTCAAAATTTTGAATAAAGACTCGTGGTCTTAATTGACCCCAAGTGTGAGGCAGTAGAATTCTATCAGTTCAGACCCAAGAAAGAGGAAGAGCATCCCCCTCTCCTCCAAGCACGTTTAACCACTGCATTTATTCTTGAAAACAATGCCCACTTTGTTTACTGTTCACTGCCTTACACCCACTGCCAGCACCCTGAACAATCTAGTTCTAAATAAATATCTGTGCATAAATAAAGTAACTAATTAATGAGACTGTAATCATAACAAATAGCATATAAATACAGTATGCTCATGTTAGAAAAGAAAAAGAAGGGCACCTGAGTGGCTCAGTCAGTTAAGTGTCCAACTTCAGCTCAGGTCACATCTCACGGTTCGTGGGTTTGAGCCCCATATCGGGCTCTGTGCTGAAAGCTTGCTTAGAGCTTGGAACCTCTTTGGATTCTGTGTCTACTCACTCTCTGTCCCTCCCCAACTCACTCTCTGTCTCTCTCTCAAAAATAAATAAACATTAATGGCCAACTAATCTTTGACAAAGCAGTAAAGTGTATCTAATGGGGAAAAAAAACAGTCTTTTTAGCAAATGGTCCTGGGAAAACTGGACAACATGTAAAAGAATGAAACTAAACCACTTTCTTACACCATACACAAAAATAAACTCAAAATGGATAAAAGACCTACATGTGAGACAGAAAACCATCAAGACTCTAGAGGAGAAAACAGGCAACAACCTCTTTGACCTCAGCTGCAGCAATTTCTTGCTCAACACATCTCCAAAGGCAAGGGAATTAAAAGCAAAAGTGTACTGTTTGGACTGCATTAAGATAAAAAGCCTCTCTGCACTGCAAAGGAAACAATCAATGAAACTAAAAGGCAATTGACTGGATGGAAAAAGATATTTGCAAATGACATATCAGATAAATGGTTAGCATCCAAAATCTATTAAGAACTTACCAAACTCAATACCCAAATAACAAATAATCCAGTGAAGAAATGCGCAGAAGACATGAATAGACACTTTTCCAAAGAAGACACCCAGATGGCCAAGAGACACATGAAAAGACGTCACTCATCATCAGGGAAATACAAATCAGAACTACACTGAGATACCACCTCACGCTGGTAAGAGTGGCTAAAATTAACAACTCAGGAAACTACAGATGCTGGCAAGGATGTGGAGAAAGAGGAACCCTCTTGCACTATTGGTGGGCGTGCAAACTGGTGCAGCCACTCTGGAAAAGGGTGTGGAGGTTCCTCAAAAAATTAAAAATAGAACTATCCTACATCCAGCAATAGCACTACTAGGAATTTATCCAAAGGATACAGGATCACTGATTCATAGAGGCACATGTACCCCAATTTTATAGCAATGCTTTCAACAATAGTCAAATTATGGAAAGAGTCTAAATGCCATCAACTAATGAATGGATACAGAAGATGCCATTTATATATACATGGAATACTACTTGTCAATGAGAAAGAATGAAATCATGCCATTTGCAGCAATGTGGATGAAACCAGAAGGTATTATGCTGAGTGAAATATCTCAGTCAAAAAAAAAAAGATAGATATCATATGTTTTCACTCATATGTGGATCTTGAGAAACTTAAAAGAAGACCATGGGGGAAGGAAAGGGGGAAAAATAGTTACAACAGAGAGAAAGGGAGGCAAACCATAAGAGACTCTTAAATACAGAGAATAAGCTGAGGGTGGATGGGGGTGAGGCAGAGGGGAAAATGGGTGATGGGCATTGAGAAGGGCACTTGTTGGGATGAGCACTAGGTGTTGTACGTAAATGATGAATCACAGGAATCTACCCCCAAAACCAAGAGCACACTTTACACACTGTATGTTGGCCAATTTGACAATAAATAATATTTAAAAATCAATCAATCAATCAATCAATCAATCAAACAGATCAGGAATGCCTGGGTGGCTCAGTCGGTTGAGTGTCCAACTTCGGCTCAGGTCATGCTCTCCTGGTTCATGAGTTCGAGCCCCGCATTGGGCTCTGTGATGACAGAGGACAAAAATGATGTTCTGAGAAGTTGCAGCAAAATTATGTAATTTCATATATGTGAGACAGCCTCTTTGATCTCTAGATGTCCCTTTGGGCCAGCTGCAAACTAAAACACCATTATTAACATCCTTTTCTTTTGCTAGAAGGTCTCTTAATGTGTTAAGTGAAATACTTATGGCTATGATGGTTTACTAAGTTTTAGAACAGGTATCTCTACCTTAGTGCAGGTAATTTAGGGCAAGTATGTTGGCGTCTCTGGTTCTTAGTTTATTCATTTGTAAAAATGAGAGGGCTTGAACAAAATAATCTAAGATTTTTTTCCAGCTCTAATATTCCATGATTTTAGAGCCCTCAGGTCCTTCCCAGAGAGCCAGCATCAATGGCTCTGCTGGAGGGGAAGTCTGAAGGCCCTGAGGACAATAAGCGGGTTGGGGAGGGGATGTGATGCACAGAGAGGTAAAGACAAACTCCGAGTCTTTCACAACTTTGTCTGAGATATGCCTTATAAAAAAATAACTTTGCATATAGCATATGTGAAAAAAGATGTCCCAAGGTGAAAACAGTATATAAGCAAAAAGTATCTTAGAAGGGATAGATTGTTTTCAGTACATCCTACTCTTTAACATGTATCCTTTGGGATCTCAATCAAAAACACTGAGGGATTCACTAGTTTCCTTCTTTTGGAAGGCTCTAGCCTCCTCTGTTTCTTTCTTGCTGTACAAAATTGTAAAAGCACTGCCGTCTCAGGCTCTGAGACCTCATCAAGAATTGATCCATGATCCTAAAGGAAAAGCATCCCGAATGGAGGACTTACTTTCTAGGTTACCTCTTTCTCTCAGATCATGACCCCCTGCTTCTTGACTATTTTATCATATTATCTTCCTTTGTTTTTCTGTTGTTCACAGTGGGAATTTTGTTCTGAATTACGCAGCCTGCTATTATTGATGGCCACTTTTAATTCAAACTCCTAAGTTTTCTCAGTCATTAAAAACAAAAAACCTCTCAACAATGATATAGCTGGATAAAAGTTGCTGAGTGACCACAGAAGTACCATATAAATTTTATCTTAAAGGAGGTAAAAGGATTTTAAAATTACATTTCTAGTACTCCCAGGTATAAATCAGGCAGAAACATTTATTTTTCAGACAGGAAAACACGATCCTATGTTCATTATATGACTGATTTTTTTTCTGCCAGCTAAAATTGATCTCAGAAAATTTTACACCACTTCATTGTCTTTTAAAGGATACAATAGTTGTTGTCAGATAAAGGCAACCAAAGTATAAAATAATCCTTAACAAAAAGTTATCTGGAATCACATTTTATCACATGATGACCTTCCTGTCCGTGAGATAGTTAGAATGTAGTGTTAAAAGTAAAGCAACAAAAATACCTGTGTTTGAGTTTTAGCCCCATCACCTGCTGAGGTAAATTAATCTCTCCATTTTAGTTTCTTTATTTGTAAAATGAGAATACTAGGTACTTAATCAGGGATATTTCAAGGGTAAAGAAAAATTGCTTAGGAATAATTTATTTCTTACCATATGGTGGTAATATCCATTATTAGCCATTATGCTTGATCATAATTTTCTAATCCTGGTCCTACTGACATTTTGGACTAGATAACTTTTTTTCTGAGGAAATAGGCTATTGCAAGATGTTCAGACCTTGGCCTCTGTCCACCAGATGCCACCAGCACCCTCAGTGACACAAATAGAATGTCTTCAGACATTGTCAAATATTGCCCCAAAAGCAAAAATTTCCCCATTGAGAACCTCTTTGCTACAAAATCACACACACACACACACACACACACAGAGAACAGTCATCATACTCAAGTTGGAAAACTACTAAATTTGAAATTAGAATGTATGAATTAATATCCTGCATTTTCCCTTTATCAGTCTATAACCTCAGAGAATTCCTTGATTTCTCTTCATCTCAGTTTCCCCACTGTATGTATGCACACACATGCACACACACATGCACAAAACACACACACATGCACATATTATATAATGCAGATGAATATATGTAGCTATTCAATACATGTGGCAATTCTTTTCATGCTTGAAAGTATAATGCATGCTTAAACTGGAAAAAAAATATTTGTTAAACTGTCTCAGAATTTCATTGGCTTGGTAAAGAAAATTAAAATTGCCCATCTGTTGATGAAGTACACCTTACCCTCCAACTTTGAGATCTTTTTTTTAATTCTATACATTACCTGGTGCTCATCATGACAAGTGTACTCTTCATTCCCCATGGCCTATTTTACCCGTCCACCACCAACTCCCCTCTGATCGGTTTGTTCTCTGTAATTAAAAGTCTACTTGTTGGTTTGTCTCTCCTTCTCTTTTCTTTCTCTTTGCTCACTTGCTTTGCTTTTTAAATTCCACATATGAGTGCAGTCATTTGGTATTTGTCTTTCCCTGATTGACTTATTTCACTTAGCGTTATACTCTCTAGCTCCATCTGTGTTGTTGCCATTGGCAAGATTTCATTTTTTTTATTTTTTAAAATGTTTATTTATTTTTGAGACAGAAAGAGACAAAGTGTGAGTGGGGGAGGGGCAGAGAGACAGGGAGACACAGAATCTGAAGCAGGCTCCAGGCTCTGAGCTGTCAGCACAGAGCCCGATTCGGAGCTCAAACCCACAGACTGTGAAATCATGACCTGAGCTGAAGTCGGAAGCTTAACCAACTGAGTAACTCGGGCACCCCAAGGTTTCATTCTTTATTATGGCTGAATAATATTTCATTATTTATATATACCGCATCTTCTTTATCCATCAGTCAGTGGGTACCTGGGCTGCTTCTGTAATGTGGCTATTGTAAATAATGCTGCTATAAACACCAGGATACATGTATCCTTTTGAATGTGGGTTTTTGTATTTTGGAGGTAAATGCCCAGTAATGTGATAACTGGATTGTAGAGTAAGTAGTTCTGTTTGTTAATTTTTTAAGGAACCTCCATACTGTTTCTATATGGCTGCACCAGTTTGCATTCCTACCAATAGTGCAAGAGGGTGCCTTTTTCTCCACATCTTCATCAACGCTTGTTGTTTCTTATATTTTTTATTATAGCCATTCTGACAGGTGTGAGATGATATCTCAATGTAGTTTTAACTTGCATTTCCCTAATCATGAGTGTCCAACTTTGAGGTCTTTCAGAAACAAAATACTGGGCATCAAGTAAACTTTTACAGTAACATTGAATCTTACTAAGAAGTTAGATCCTCAAATCAGCAGGTAGACAAAAATTATGTAGAACCAAAATTATCCCTGAAAACACATCAAGAAGGTGCCGAATTAGAAACTTGTAAAAGACTTCTCAGAAACTGAAATGTATCTAGTGTTTTGTCCAAATTGGAATAGACAACTGTTTCATTAGTTGAGAACCAAATAAGTGTTTGGCTTGTGTCTAGGGGCCATGTTATTTATTTTTTAAGTATATTGCACAACTGTATTAATCCTCCAATTGGCAAAATATGCAATGATGAGAGGCATAAAAGACAAGCTAAGGAAAAGGAAAAAAGAGGCTAAGGTTTGTGTCTCATTTCTTTTGTTCATTCTGAGGCATAGACTCATTGTGTGGAATAATAAGAAACACCACACACTGTTTGTGTATTTATTATTTACTGAACTACACAGATCCCATTGACTTTAAACAACTCACTTAGTTTGATGGAATTCCTCTGGGTACTCTTCCACTTTTCTACACCTTTGAACATACTGTTGCCTATACCTGGAAGATTTTCCCCCTCAATCTACATAATGAGCTCCTAGATGTCAGTGTTAGTTTCCTAGGGCTGCTGTAACAAAGTACCCACCACTGGTTCTTAAAACAACAGAAATGTATTTTCTCCCAGCTCACGGCTAGAAATCCAAAAGCAAGGTATCAACGTGGCTATTCTTCTCAAACATATAGAGGACAATTCTTCCTTGCCTCATCTACCAATCAGCCAGGGACCAAAGTGAGTAATGAAATAGGAGCAAAGAAAGATGACATTGTATTTTTTATAAGGTTAATGGCTAAAATAGTATTATAATAATCCAGGAAAAATAGGAGAAGAGAATTCGTGTTAGCTAATGCTGGCTTTGGGGATGGAATGTGGGGAAAGGATTCAAGAGAGCCTGTAGGGATAAAAATTGTTAGGATGTGAGAACTTAACTACATGTACAGTATTAAAGAAGTCATTAAAGACCACTTGGATGTATCAAGCCTAGATGAACTTGGGCTGATTCTGGAAGATTCTGTAAGATTCTGGCTGATTCTGGAAGATTTTCTGGGTCACTGAAGCATGTGTATGTGAAGTGTCCTGCAAATGGAAGGAGAAGTGAGTCTGCCACTCAGGAAACGCACTGGACTAATATTGATGAAGGTTTGTGCCAGGAGACCATAGGCCTCATGGAACTGTAAAGAAGGATGGATAAAAAACAATCAGGGAAGAAATGGTAAGGAGATGAAAAGAGATGAAAAGATGCTTTGTTCAGTAGACATACTGGATAAAGGATGGGAGAGGCCAGTGTGAGCGCAGAGTTGTGGAACTGATAAGTGAAAATTCACAAAATGCATGGAAATCTTTAAAAGGTCACAAGTCTAGAAATAATAGAAGAATTATAGAAGGTTTTCAGTAACCAGGTGAGAGGATTAGTGAGAAGGGGATCAGCCCAACATTAAGAGAGGTTTGTTCAGGCCCGGGAGAAGGCGGAACCTGCAAATGACTGATTTGGAGGGAAGATGAAGATCCTTGTAATCAAAGAATACTAACCTGACCCTTTTCTTTTGAGACTTTAGGGAAATGTTAATCATTCCCTGCAAGAATGTGAAATTGTGCCTTAGCAATTTATTGGGGATATTAGAGGAGGAGAAAAATTGTACTTTATGAGGAAATCTTTCTTTTAATTTTATTAGCACCTACTTCAAAGAGTTACTAGAGAAATTAATCTGACCCCAAATTCCTTAGCAGAAAGAAACTCATTGAGTTTCAAATGAGTAGAAAGCAATACTGTCAGTTTAACAGACTAGGGATAGGCTCCATTACCTTCAGCTATTTTAATACCCTGATACTGGCTCAATTTAGCAAGAATGTGACTAAACCTATCCCTTATCTTTGTGATGTCAGAGGATCCCAGCAGAAATACCTTATTGGGATCTGCCTCCCCACGCAGCTCCAGAAGCAGCAGGAAATGGGCATAATCAGAGGGAACAGGAAGAGATTAGTCGTCCTTGGGAATGAGACTGTGGCCTCTACTGATAAACATTAGATATCACAGGTGGGCTAACAGACAATAACTTATCTGTAATAATACAATTAGTTTGATAGGAACAAAAATAAGACAGACCACATGGCGTAATATTTTTGGAGCTTTCAATCATACAGATTTTGCCCTAGTCAGATAGATCCTATTAATACTTTCATTTCTTTAATTTTTCTGGCCTAACTTAGAAAGTTATAGCGTGTTAATGTGCAAGGAGCAAACTATTGTGAAGTATTCCCAAATCACTGTACTTGAAAGGATTTTTCGTAACATTGAAAAGGGTCGTAACAAGTAGTTACAGCAGTGAGTTTTCCTTAGGATTTGGCTTTCAGACATTTTAAACATTATAATAAAAATCACTAAAACCCACTATGTGCATACATCTGCATGTACAGATCAGGGTGAATTTTAAAGACTTCATTTGGACTTAAAGGATGTATAGAAATGCAATAATCTGAACTGGTAAGAATGCCTATCTGATGGAAAGGATTAAGAATGGTGGGGTTAAAGATCAACATTATCTTTGCAAATGAATTGTTCAGACATAAAGCAGAAAACATGAGTCTAAAATCAAGATACTTCTATTTCATTTGGCAATTGTTCCTGGAAACTATGAATCCAAGAGAAGCTGGGAGTTGATTACATTTACAATGTGACTCTATCAAGGTAAAATGCAAACTTTCCCACTCAGAGGTTGCTTAGAAGCCACATTTCTTTTCTTTATCTTGCTTGTCCTAGTTTTGACTATTTGTAATCAGCAACCTCATTCAAGGTCAGAGTCAGAAAGAACCAGAGATTTAAAGGTAAACTGTGCCAAGGCTGAACAGCTGTCCCCAATCTGGGTTCTTCCTGTCGCTGCTGTGATGTAGTACTCAACTCCCTGCTCTCCCCACAGATGTCACAGGAAATGCATCAGAGAGGTCTAATGGCAGTGAATCAGATGCACATGTTCCTTAGTATGTGGTGATGGGCATCCTCGAAGAGCCTGCCACAGACAGCCCTCTCTCCAAGCTAGAATGAATGCCCAGCGTCCACACAAGCTGTGGTAAAGAATCCCCACACTTCCCCTTTCTCTATACACTGTCAATACAGGAATTTCAGAGCTGCTTGGAGTATTTGGGGGGGGGGGGTTGGGGAGTGAGTGCGGTTCTGTAATTGAGCTTAGTCACGTCTTCATGTGAGAGAAAAGTGCAACGGGTCCCCATAGGGACTTTTCTGCCCTGCAATATCAGAGCACATGGAACAGTTTAGCCAGAGAATAGGCTCAATTCCATGTTTTGAAATTTAATTTTCAGTCCATCCGTTATGGTCAATCAAAAAACCTCTTGGTGAGTGAAACCTGACGTTACAATGTTTCTGAATCTCATTTGTCCCATCATCACAGTTAATTATTGCTTTTGGCACGTAACAGATATTTAGATGTTTTGCTGGACTGTTGGAAGCAACAAACATCCCATTATTATAATCTATCACATGACAGAAATGCTGCAATTTCAACTAGATGTCCAGCATCCTGCCCACAGGTCACCACTAAATATCCCCTCACTCAGGGAAGTGGCAGATCCATTTGTTGTCCCAAATGCAAGAGTCCCTCTAGATTCCTGCTTCTTTGCTACCCTCAAAATTACAAAATTACTAAATCCTATGAATTCCACCTCAAAAAATCTTTAATCACCTTGGATCTTTCAGTTATTTTAAAAACACCTCTTATAAGAATCATTGTACTAGGTGGGTTGCCTCAGGGGCTCAGTCACTTAAGTGCCCAACTCTTGATTTCTGCTCAGATCACGATCGCATGGTTTGTGAGATGGAGCCCAGCATCAGGCTCAGCGCTGACAGTGTGGAGCGTGCATGGAATTCTCTCCCTCTTTCTCTGCCCCTCTCCTGCTGCTCTCTTTGTCTCTCAAAAGAAATAAAAAATAAACTTTAAAAATATCATTGTATTAGCTTTCTTTTTTTTTTAATGTTTATTTATTTTTGAGAGAGACAGAGCATGCATGTAGGATGGGCAAAGACAGAGGGAAACAGAATACAAAGCAGGCTCCAGGCTTTGAGCCATCAGCACAGAGCCTGACACAAAGCTTGAACCACAAACCATGAAATCATGACCTGAGCCCAAGTCAGATGCTTAACCATCTGAGCCACCCAGGCACCCCTTGTTATACTAGCTTTCTAACAGATGTCTGCCCACCTTTTGCCTCCTCTGTCCATGCTTTCCATGACCATCAGTGCAGGATGGGCATTCTCATGTACAACTATGACCTTACTGCTCCCTCACACGAATTCCACCATGATTTTCTATTGCATACAACAAAGTGTAAACTGTTTGCACCATGTACAAATTCCTGCATTAGCTGGTCCCTACCTCTTCAGTCTTCTCTCAGGAAACTGCTCCCCATCTGTTTCCCTCTCCTTGCCTTTTAGGTTTCAGCAATGCTAAACCGTTTGAAGTCATCAAAATATTACAATGTATGTCATACAATATTCAAGACACAGAGAATGTTCTCTATGTTCTCTCTGTCTTGAATGCTTTTATGCTCTCCTCTATCTAGTAAATTCCTCAAATTGAATAAAAAATGCTATGTGATGAAGTATTCTGATATGCCCAGTGGTAAAAAGTTGCATATCACATATCAAATAAACTTTGTATGTAACTCATTTATGAAAATTGTCATGTTGTATTGTTAATGCTTGTTTTGTTTCTCTTACCCACTAATCTATGGCTTTGTTGATTACATAAGCATCATATCTTTTGCTTTCTTTGAATCTATACAGGATTTACTTGCTTTTGCTTTCTTTGAATCTGCACAGGATTTACTTGCTTTTTCACTCAACATTATTTTTCTGAATCATCCATATTGATTTGTTTAGCTGCAGTTGCTTATTTTGCATTCTGTGTAGTATTCTACTAGTATTCCATTTAATGGATGTATTACAATATTTTACCCATTCTGCCATCAATGGAATTTTGTGTTGTAGGATTCTTATAGATAATGCTGTGTGAAGTCTTGCTCATATCTCCAGGTGCACATGTGCAGGCTTTCTTCTAGAGTATGTATCTGAAGGTAGAGTTGCTGGATTGTAAATTGTGTGCCTTTTCAACTTTTCAGATAATTCAAATGTTTTCCAAAATAGCTTGCTAAAGTGTAGTTTTTTCCAAAACTATATTGGCCTGTCAAACTTTTATTGGCCTAGGCCAACGAAATATAATGTTTGGGGTTATCTTTTCAATGAAAATCATCAGTGTCTTTGCCAGAAAAGATTTATTTGCATTGTTTTAAGCAAGAGTCACTTCCATTGTTATCATCTTCTTACAAATTCCCACACATTTGCATTACTATCAGTTTCCAATAAAGGCTACCCTTTTACAGTGCAAAAGAGTATGGTCAATAGAAAGTCAACCCGAGGTATATACCCCAATAAAGTCAGATCATCCCGAGAGATCTGCTAGCCAGGGATCTGCAAACTATAGCTGGCTGGACAAATCCAATAGTCATCAGTAGCCTGCTTTTATGGGGCCCACAAGCTAAGATACTTTTTAAGGGGTTGTAAAATAAGAAAAAGAAGATGTGCAACAGAAATGTATGTGGACAGTCCAAAACATTAACTATCTGGCCCTTTGCAGAGCAAGTTTTCCTACTCTTGTGCTAGCCAATGCCCAAAACTCTATTGAAAAGACAGCCAATAATATCATTTGTCCTTTACAAGGACAACTTTTTTTTTTGTTTTTACTCCCAGTGGATTGTACAGATTAATACTCTTCCCAGCACTACGTAAGAAGTCACACTGAGTAAAACTTGGGTTTACATTGGAGTTTTCATTCTATTAATGAGATTGTATATCTTCTTATATGCTATGGTCATTTTTATTTAGCCTTTGTTTTAATGTCTATCTTTTAATCCATTTGGGGGGATTGTCTGGCTTTTATTTGAACTACTTTACATATTCTAATAATTTTCCACTTTAATATGTTATAGATCTTTCCCTAGTGCTTTGCTTTTTATTTTCTTTATAAAGGTTTTTTGCAAACAAATAGAATTTAATTTGTAAATTAAATTTAGCAATCGCTTTATGTTTTGAGTTTTTGGGGCTTTTAAACAATTCCTTATTGCAAGGCCATAAAGAGATTTTCTATATATACTGATTAAAAAATAAGAGTTAGGCCCCAAATCGAGTCACTAGTGCTAAGCCCCACTTCAGCAAACCAAGACTTAATATCTAATGTAATAGCAGTTTCAAGCTCTCCCAGAAATGTAATCTTAAACCAGTCAATCTGGTTTAAGCAGTAGTGAAGTAATCCATCTGATAGACCCCTTTCTGTCCCCCAAAGGAAGATGAGATAATCCACTCTTCCATTGTGCCTGCCCCCTTTGCCTATAAAAGTCTCCCAGTTTGTATAGCTCTTTGAAACTCCTTTCTATTTGCCAGATGGGATGCTGCCTGATTCATGAATCATTGAATAAAGCCAATTAGATCTTCATATTTACTCAGCTGAATTTTTAAAAACAGATTTGGTGGCAGTGGTGGCAAACATAAGAAGCAAACTCCTGATAACTTCAAAGAGGACAAGAAAAACAGGAGTGGTAACCTGGGAACCCTTTGAGTTCTGTCTTGCTCACCATTTCCACCATTCTGCCATTTCGAGGACTGTGGGTAAGTTTCTCTCGATTCTAGGCTCCATCTCTTTGTGAAGCTCCTGACCTAATTGACTTTCTAGTCAGTTCCCTATTTGATTAGAAACCCCAGACCTTAATTCTGTCCCCAAATTCTACTTTGGAAACTGCTGGTAATTTAGTCTGCAGTTCTACATTTGTTTGGAGTTCTTCATGAGAATCCATGTCAGGAAGTGCTGGTGCAGCGGTATTTCCCCATTTGTTTGCAATGAGTCTGTAATCCTTATTCTTTGGGGTCCACTGGTTGAGTCCTCTCCCCAATCCCTAGGTTCCGTATTGGGAAATGCTAGTAGTTGGGTTGGATTCAATTTAAAAACTAGACTGGGTCCAAGATCAGACTAGGTCAGACTTAAGAAGTGGGCTGGATCTGGGATCAGACTGGGTCCAGCTTAAGCTGAACTGGTCTACTAAGTAAAGGCCATATTGCTCATGGGAATCTTGGAAGATAACATCCACAAAACATGGTGGGCATGGGTTGAACACTAAAATGCTGTTAGAGTATTTGCCACCTAACTCTGAAAAGACTCCTGGGTTAGGATAAGTTTATTACAGAACAGATTAGTTTGACATTAAGTCACCTGCCAACCTCAAGAAAACCTCTATGCAATGAGGTTCATTCTAAAATATCACACAATCTCCAGCCCAGTGGCGCATCTTCCTAAGGTATTAGTTTGGTTCCAAGAGATCCAAAGGCTTAACTGAAAAAGAATGGGGTACTTAAATCTGCTTATTTGACATCTAATTGCTATGGTCCTGGAACTTTTAAATATTTACAAAAATGACAAAATCTTACCCTCAAACCCCCTAGAATTAGACAAGATCATTGTTTTGTGTCCTGAACACTTAGTGACTGTCAGCTTGGGGTTCTTAAAATATGGCTAGACAGAAATGTGGGTTGAACTCTATTTATGGTTAAGGGTCCTACAAAACTGCTGTCAGCCTTCAGGGAGGGAAATTATAATTGCCATTCTGAGGAATGTTCCAATTAGCTAAGATCACTTAAGAAGTGCATTTAAAAATAGTGTTCCCATATTAAATAAACAGAATGAGATACCTATTTTAATAGGCACATGGAAGTCTTCAGAACTCTTCAGGATTCTAAAATAGCTTCACTGAAAAAAAAAAATCACACACACACACAAATAACACGAGAGGCACCTGAAATGAAAGAAGGACGCAGCTCCTACTGTACTTCTCCTTTCTCTTTCTCCTTTCCTTCCTCCTTTATGGCACTCATTCTATCATTTATCCTCTGTCTACATTGTCTTTCCACTCTAAAGAGACTATAAGACCACAAGTGCAAGTCCAAAAAGTCAGTGGCCTTACAGATACCCCTGTATCTACCGTCAAGGGGGAACCTCCTTATGGACCCCTCCCAGAGTTGATGATGACACACTGAGGAATTTTCTGGTAAACTACTATGTTATTCCCTTAAACAGCTAAGGGAAACTAAAATTACAGTTAAAGAAAAACCTTTCCAAATTCATAGATACCAGAGCTACACCCTCTGCTTTAAACCCCACTTGTAGCCTGTCAATGAGATCCTAGGAAAACTGGCAGAAACCACCTAAGGTGAGGGTCCTCACCAGAGTGAGCTCTTCCAGATCTCTGTCTGTATTACCTGACAAAGAGAGAAAAGGAAAATAGAATAGCTTTCGCAGTCAGTTCGTGGATGCCTAAGTCCAAGGGGTTTTTCAGTACTGCCAGAAATATTTACCGCTTTCCCAGATGAAACTGAAAGATATTTAAAAGAATTTGTTTTAATTGTCAGCCAAACTAGAAGCTGATATTCAGAAACTGACGGGATTTTTTTTTAAGGTCTTTTCCCCCAAGCTAAAATAAAACTCTTACCTTCTTATCAAGGCATCTCCTTGAAATACAAACTTCAGGGAGGTAATTCTCAACAGGAAAAAAAAAAGGGGGAGGAAGGGAAGAGGCTTTAAAATACAAACTGCTAGGGGTGCCTGGATGGCTCAGGTGGTTGAGCGTTCGACTTCAGCTAAGGTCTTGATCTCCCAGTTCGTGGGTTTGAGCCCCGTGTCAGGCTCTGTGCTGGCAGCTCAGAGCCTGGAGCCTGCTTCCAATTCTATGTGTCCCTCTCTCTCTGCCCCTTCCCTGCTCATGATCTGTCTCTCTCTGTCTCTCGAAAATAAATAAATGTTAAAAAAAATTAAAAAGTAAAATAAAATACAAACTGCTATAGAAGATCCCTTGCCCAAAATCTAGCCCACAGCTTCCATAAGATTACTTGTCAAGATTACTTGTCCAATCCTTGGCTGAAATGTTCAATGTACTTATAGGAGTCATGTTAGTATTGTTATTCAAATCTTCTGGGTCCTTATTAATTTGTTCTTGTGATTTATCAAATATTGAGAAAAGTGTATTAAAAAATCATCCTTATCATGGAGATGCCTGGGTGGTTCAGTGAGTTGAGCTTCCAACTTCAGCTCAGGTTATGATTTCATGGTTTGTGAGTTTGACCCCATGTTGGACTCTGTGCTGACAGCTCAGAGCCTGGAGCCCGCTTCAGATTCTGTGTCGCCTCTCTCTACCCCTCCCCTGCTCATGCTCTGTCTCTCTCTCTCTCTCTCTCTCTGAAAAATAAATAAACATTAAAATATTTTTTAAATAAAAATAAAATCATCCACCATGATGAATTATCAATTTCTTTTTATAGTTGTGTTATTTTTTGCAATATATATTTAAAATTTATGCCACTGGATGTAATCACATTTAGAATTATATTACCCTGCTGAACTGATTACTTTCTTTTTTTGGTAAAATTGAAGTCATTTTATCTGATTACAGTATTGTTATACCAGTTGTCTTTTGGTTAATATTTGACATATGTTTATCCGTCACTTTGCTTTCAACAATTCTATATTCTAATATCTTAGATTTGTCTCTTAAATAGAAGATAGCTGCATTTTGTCTATTTATTGCATTACAATCTTTGTCCAGCAACTGGAGAATTAAGTCCATTATGTTTATTATAATTGATACATTTAGATTTATTTCTACTATCTTATTTTTGTCTTTATGTCTTTTCTAAAGTTTCCTTTTTTTCTTTCCTTATTTTTCCTTAGATTGTCTTTTATTAATTCTAGTTTTATTTTCCCTCTGCAACATTTGACCTCAATGCACTCAATCTCTCCTCATTGAGTACTTATACTAGTAATTTTTACATGTATAATTAATTTATTAAAGTCTAAAATAATTATCACTATCTCCCTTTCCAAAACATAAATAAGCACTGTAGAGTGCTTTAGCTCTAATTAAACTCTCAAGTTATACACTATTATTGTCTAATGTTTTAGTTGATCTTTTTTATCCCCAGACCTTCTTTGTTTTTAGTTTTTATTCAAATTTCAGTTAGTTAGCCTACAGTGTAATGTTAGTTTTAGGTGTATAATTTAGCGATTTAGCGCTTGCATACAACGTCTGGTGTTCATCACAAGTGCGCTTTTTAATCCCCTTCACCTATTGCATCCATCCCTCCCCGCCCCCCAACCATCAGTTTGTTATCTATAGTTAAGAGTCTGTTTCTTGGTTTGCCTCTCTCTTTCTTTTCCCTTTGCTCCTTTGTTTTGTTCCTTAAATTACACATATGAGGGGCACCTGGGTGGCTCAGTCTATTAAGTGTCCGACTTTGGCTCAGGGCTCTATACTGACAGCTCAGAACCTGGAGCCTGCTTCAGATTCTGTGTTTCCCTCGTTCTTTGCCCTTCCCCTACTCTCTCTCCCAAACATAAATAAACATTACAAAAAAATGTTTTTTAATTCCACATATGAATGAAATCGTATGATATATGTCTTTTCTTGACTGACTGATTTCACTTAGCATAATACTCTCTAGCTCCATCCACGTTGCTGCAAATGGCAAGATGTCATTCTTTTTTTCATCATCATCTTTATTAAAATTGATTTAACTTATGTTATTTTTATATTATTTTATCTTTTACATTTGAAAAAATATGAAATAAAAATTCAAAGGTTATAAGATGGTAGTGGTGGACTATCCTGAGAATGTATTTCAAAAGCCAGCTGGTATCTAAATAAATACTTTTTCTCATCAAGGTATTTAGTGCCAGAAGTAATTTTCATATTGTTTAATGAAATACATTAGGTCTATTTCCATCTAGATTCTTCCAAAATTCTTCATAGGGTTATAAATGATGCAAAATATAAGAAATACAGTTGAGTGCATATGTAATAAGAGTTTTTACATTTTGTAATAAATTCTAAGAGACCTTGGGGACATTCCTAAAAGAAAAGGTGAAGGTAAATATGATTCTTTTTTTAGTGTGTAAAATATATACCACTGTTTTGCCTAGTTGTATTTTTTAAAAATTTTACTGTTAAGATTTATTAATTTTTTAAAATTTACATCCAAGTTAGTTAGCATATAGTACAACAATGATTTCAAGAGTGAAGATGTCATTCTTTTTGATCACTGAGTAATATTCCAGTTGATGGACATTTGGGCTTTTTCTATCATTTGGCTATTGTGGATAATGCTGCTATAAATATTGGGATGCATGTATCCCTTCAAATTAGTATTTTTGTAGTCTTTGGGTAAACACCTAGTAGTGCAATTGCTGGGTTATAGAGCAGTTATACTTTTAACTTAAAAAAAATTTATTTATTTATTTATTTTGAAGGGGGAAGGGGTAAAGAGAGAGGGAGAGAGAGAATCCCAAGCAGGCTCCATACTGTCAGCACAGAGCCCAAGGTAGGACTTGAATCCACGAACCGTGAGATCATGACCTGAACAGAGACCAAAAGTCAGATGCTTAACTGACTGAGCCACTCAACGCCCCTGTTTTTAACTTTTTGAGTAAACTCCATACTATTTTCCCCAGTTTGCATTCCCACCACAGTGCATAAGTGTCCCTTTTTCTACACATCCTTGCCAACACCTGTCATTTCTTGTTGATTTTAGCCATTTTGATAGATGTGAGATAATACCCCACGGTAATTCTGATTTATATTTCCCTGATGATGAAGGATGTTGAACATCTTTTCATGTGTCTGTTGGCCATCTGTGTGCCCATTTTTTAAGTCAATGTTTACTTAGATTTGCTTGTGTTGTTACTATATTCTTTGCTTATCACTCCTTTAATATCTTATCTATCTAGTATTGATGCAGGCAGGCTGAGTCCAAGAACCCAGGAGAGGGTATCACAGGACCAGTCAAGAGGGTCCTTGGCTCCACGCAGTATAGAAATCAAATGCAAGCCTCAGAAAGTGAAAACAGAGTTTATTGAATAGGGTGAGTGACAGAGGATAAGAGACAGAATGCCAGGGGAACCACCAAAGAAAAGGACATGAGTCCTCATGGCCTGGGGCTTATCCTGGAAAAAGATCTAGGGTATGTATATCTTCAGGAATCCATGGTAGTGTCCAATCAAAGGTGAATGTCAGGTGAACAAGAGGTGTTATTCCATAAATTGCTGAAGGTAGTACTGATGCCAGTATCAGTTGAGGTTTGTTTGAAGCTAATGTCCTGGAACATATTGGGATCTGGCTCCTCTTAGGCATTATCAGGTGTTTGAGACCTAGGACAAAATTCAGAGAAAAATTCACTTTTTCTTCCCCCTTAAAGTGGGAACATAGCTTCTTTGGCTTATTCAGAGGCAAAATATGGAATATGAATAAACGGCGCCTAGCAAACAAAACCAAACCAAACCAAACAGTAAAGGTGGAGCCTTCTAAAAATGGTAAGTAAGGAATCATGGGAATCTGCTCCCCAAACCAAGAGCACACTCTATACACTGTATGTTGGCTAACTTGACAATACATTATATTTTTTAAAAATAAATAAAATAAAACTAAAGTTTTGAAAATAAATAAATAAATAAATGAAATGGAGTCACTTCAGCTTTCCAACTTCAGTATCATTTTGTTTTATAAATTCATTCTCAGTACGTTCCTTAGTGAGAACTAAGCAATAATAATTCTCTCGATTTTTGTTTGGCATTGTCTAGCTGGAACCACTTTATGACAAACTTTTAACTTGGGAATTTTCAGGCCACAGAATTAGTATAAATCCTAGCCCTGCTGTCCATCTGAAGTGTGGGCTGATTATGAATTTTCACCAGTAGCTTCTTGGTGTAAATTGACCGGCCTGAGTCAAGGCTGAAGAAGGCCACCTCACTCAGGTGTGGGGTAGGGAGCGGAGGGAGAGAGTGGGAATGGGGTTTGAGTTTTGTTTTTTTCTTTTTCTACTCCCCCTTTGGACTGCAGATGTTTCTTTTCAGTGGCCTCAGCTTTGTGCAGGAATCTCTGAGTTAACTTTTCCCCTTACTCTCTAAGAAGTCCCCAGCCCTTACAAGTCCTGTTAAAATTGCAGCTGTAGGTTTGGTGAGGCCCACAGATAGGTAGATGCCCCAGGGCAGTGCCATCTTGCGTACTTAGAAGGCTTTCTGAATCTATGACCCTGATTTTGGCTTTTCCTTTACTTTCTTGCTGGCTCAGTGGTGCATTTAAAGGACCTCTAAAAAATACAGAATCAAGCATTTCTAAGTGTTGTGGATGCGGACAGCCCTCAAGAATCTACTCTGTAACTTACTGGAAGCAATGCATCATTCTACTCTTCACGTCTTATGCAAGGAGGCTGGGGGGACTAATTTCTGGTCCATCTCTGTAACTCGCTGAATTGCATGACCTTATACAACCGCTGTAAATCCCAGGTTTTCTGAGTTTCCTAACCTGGGGACTCTTTCTTTATTAGATCCCTTAAAAGAGAACTCTTCTCAAACTTGGTGAACCTCCTTCTGGGAAGAGATTGAACACTCCTGATGAAACCCTTTAAATTCTGGTAAACTTTATTAAGATGAAGACGTCTTGTGGTAAACACACCCTCTTAACTCTCAGCTGAAAGACAGTCTAAAAACGACCTTAACTACTCCTTCTTTCATTTTCTGTATATTCTCTATCCATTCTTTTTTTCCTGTAAAATGCCCCTCCCAAAAGTAAGTAGATCTTTGAATTGTCTTCCTGCAGGGTTTTTACCTCTTGCAACAAGACAGAACTAAAACTATGATATCTGCTTATCATTGAGTAGTCTGAAAAGTTCTCGTTAATAAATCTTTAATTTTTAAAAGAATTTAAATGAATTACCTTTATTTTCAACTTTCAGGTACAAGTTTAGAGGCACTAAACACAAATCAGACTGTCTTGTTTTCTACTGGTAATTAGAAATTCCTGAACTGCAAGGGTATTCTATTACCTTCCAAAAGAACCTTTTTCTGTTTAAAATTTTTGTGCAAATTGGAAAACAAAATGTTGCTTGAAAAGTTTAAATGGAAATGTTAAGATCAGACATGGATTTAACTTGCATTTTCTGTTGATATGCAAATTTGGGGATTATTTTGGCCAGGCACCCCCCCATATTCATTATTATGGTAATCAGAAGAAACATATTACATTTTTAATACATGAGGCTCCCTATGAAGAAACTGAGGTCTGGTTACATGGAGAAAAAGGACTTCTCTAACTGCTTTTAGTTCACTGTTGATTATGTAAGGTCGAAATAACATTTTGGTAATTTAGCTGAAAAGTAATAAAAATTAAGCGCTGGAGTGTTAGAAGATCTAGATTTCTCACACAATGAATTTTAGTAAATCACCTACCTTCAGTCCTTTCTGTAAAATGAGGAGAACAGTAACTCAGCATTTGAATCAAAATGAACTGATTCATTCATTCAGCCAGGGGCTCCAGGTTGACTCAGTCAATAGAACATGAGACTCTTGATTTTAGGGTTTGTAGGTTCCATCCCCGATCCCTACATTGGGCGTAGAAATTACTTAAAAATAAAATCTTAAAAAAATGAACTGAGTTCATATTCCAGTTGAAACAGTTCTCGGTGGTTTTAACCTGGCCAAGCTCCTTATGCTCATTTATGGGGCAATTGCATCCATATTTTAGGGTTGTTGTGAGGATTAAGTGGTTTCTAACACATGCACCAGATAAGAGTAAAGCAGACAGGTACGGAGAGAGTTCTTTTGAACCTTATATATTAGATTGATGCATATTAATTTAGTTATTTAATGATTATTTTAACTTCAAAAAAATATCTCTACGTTGTATCCATGTATTATTTCATTAGCAAGTAGTACTTTTTCTCCTAGCCTTTCAGCTCTACCATGTAAAGAATGTAAAATCTGTCAGTTACTTGATGTTGAAAACAGATAATTGCGAGTTCAGGAAAAATCACCTGTGTTTCAGTATGACTTGCTCAGGGTGTGTGTGTGTGTGTGTGTGTGTGTGTGTGTGTGTGTGTGCATGAGCAATTAGACATGATCTGGAAAAGGAAAGGAATGCTGTTGAAGCTACTCATATATGCTTGGCATTGAATAATTGAACTAAAAATCATGTGAGCAAAACAAAACCCCAAAACCACACCAATAGGGGAGGTCTAGTTCTTCTGAGCTCCTTGACACTTAGAGCTGCTGAAGGTAGCTTTTATAAAGAAATCTCCTTTGTGCAAAAAGTTCTTTTTAATTTCCTCGAGGAGGAATCTCATGTATTATGTGAAAATGGTGTTCTGCTTGACCCCAGGACAGTGACGAGGGTCCAGACACATTATAGCTAATTTTAGAAGGCAGAGCAGACACACCTTAGCTTATTTTTCTATGACTTTCACTCCTGTCCCCAACCCTTGGATATATACATCACTAGATTCCCAAGAGTCAGGAGGTGGGTGTGAGGTGTTTCAGTACAGAATATAGCTCTTGACATCATTTTGGTCTGACCAAGAAAAAGAAAGTAAGAGAAGAAAGAGAAGAGAGAGAAAGCAAAGAGAGAGGAGGAGAAAGACAGGAAGAAAGAAAAGGCAGAGGGGTCAAAAAAGAAAGGAAACAAAACAGAGGAAAGGAGAGAACATAAAAAATAGGAAAGGAAGGAAGCTTGGGTGGAGGGAGGAGAAGGAGCGAGAAGGAGAGTGAAAGAAGAATGTGAGAAGAGAATCATTTTTGTCCCAGGTTGACTAGGGAGAGCCACAGATCCTTCATCACAATCTCGAAGAGGCAATGCATTGTTTTCTTGAAAGCTCTGAAGCTAAGCAATTCCAAGAATGTTTGGCAAAGCCCTTTGGGGAGGGGTGAGGTGGGGGGGCTTTCTCGCATGCAGGGACACCCGGCCCCCACACATGATGTGACGGGGTTCGGGAGACCTAGCGGAAACCTTCAGGTCACCCAGGGAACTGCTCTTCACGCTCGTCCTGCGGCGGCGGCGGGAGGGGTTGGGGGGGGTGAGAGCGCCGAGACGCGCGGGGCGCCGAGATGTGCAAGTGGCGAAGCTTGAGCTTGACCGCGCGCAGGCGGGAGCAGCTGCCCAACTCCCGGCGCGGGATCTGCTAGGAGGCCGCGGTGAGTCCCTCTGGGTGCGGGTCCGAGGGATGCCGGGTCCCCCCTCGCTCCCCCGGCCCGGCCCGCTGCCGGGCCGGACCCTCCCGGGAGTCCGGCATCGGCTCGGCGCCGCCGCCCGCCGCCGGCAGCCCGC
>NC_043704.1:107517652-107530279 GCF_006229205.1 Suricata suricatta | reverse complement strand
CCCGCCGCCGGCAGCCCGCGCCGCTCGGGGCGCGCTGGGGCGGACGCACTGACCGACCGGCGCTCGGCGGGGCTCCCCACGCCCGGCCCCGCGCGCTCATTGGTCGGGATGTGTCTGCTCAGCAGCCTCCCAACTTCTCCCGAATCCCGCTGGTGAGTGCTGGGAGAGCGAGCCCGCACCTGGGAGCTGGGGAGACGGGTCCGAAGGGGCAGCGGCTCGGGTCCGGCGCAATCGAGCGCCCGGGACCCCGCGGCCGTGGGCGAGGGAGGCGTGCCCTGGGAAGGTGCCGCATCTAGGACCCGAGGAGCGAGGGAAAGGGGCGAAGTGGGTGACCTGGAGGTGGGGTCTGCGAGTGATGTCGGGTCGACTCCTCAGGTTCATTTCCATAGCGCCCTGCAGCCTCTGCCTCGGGGAGTTAGGTTTGGTTGCCTGGAGCAGCGCTACCAAATTGCAGAGGGGCTGATTTGGGGGCTGGGAATTTGCCATTCCGCTGTACAGACACTGATTTTTTTTTTTTTTAAACCAAGGTTTGTTTTCATTTTGGTTTCTATCGGATTTTCTCATCTGTAACTCACTTGTCTATTTTTTACTTTTCCTAACCTAGAGATCCTTTCATCATCCTAGCTCTTCATCTTGCCTTAACCTTAGTTTCCTATTATATAATTTATGCTGATAGCGTCCTTAAATCACTGAGGGTTGGTTGGAGGGAGTGCGGGGGTGGGGGGGAAGTAGTTCTTAGGTAGGTGAAAGTTTCCTTACCTAGTCGGTCTCAGTCTATTTGTATTATTTGGAAATAAGGGTAATTGCAGCCAAACGTTCCTCTTAAACCACTTGATCGAGTCTGTTCCTCCCCCATAGGTGATGCAAATGGTAATTTTATTAAACTGGAAAGTAGTATCGGACTTGCAGTGTCAGCATTTGGAAGCTGCCACTTGGCAGACCGGCTTTGAAGGCTTGCAGCGTCTTCCCTCTCTTGCATTATTTCTGGGCCCCAGCACTTTAACAATTTTGTCCGGTGCTTTCTTGAGCTCGCTACTGTGACTTTTGCTGAATAGCTACACTGCATATGGGAGTGATGTGGTTGGTACTTTGTGTCCAGAACTCCATATTCCAGACCCCAGGGAACACCTATACATGAATGTTCTGGGGGAAAAGGAGATGATTTCTCTTGAGTACCTGCCTTTTCAGCCTCAGCAACTACAGCCTAAATATGGAACCTGTTTCTGCTGCTTCCTGTGCCTCAGTTTCCATAACACAGGACCCTCAGGGACTTGCAGAAATGCTAACGTGGTAAAGTGCCGTGAAGATGAAAATTGCTTTGGTTTATAGACTTCCCTTTACCAAAGCAGTTATCCTGTAGGTTGATTTGACTCTATTCTCAACTGGTGTAAGAATTGCTGTTTTATATTGCTTTGGAATGCAGTTTCTACTTAAGCAAAATAATCACTCTTTTGGTGATGTTACCAAGCTAAAGTGGGCACATTTCCTGTTGGTTTAAGATCCCCTAATGCTCTGTTCTGTCCTGTGGAAGTGTCTCCTTTTTGGTTGAAACTTTCTGACCATATCTCCAATTGAGATGTACTATTTTAAACATGCAGGTATTTTATTTTTGGCATATCCTGCTTTATATGGAATTATAAGTACCAACTTTATAATTTTTTTGTATTCTTTTATGTAATTGCTCCCTTCTCTAAAATGGGGTTGGGTGTAATTGACTTGGATATTCTAGTATCTAGGGGTTGGTGACTCATCTTGGTGTTCAGGACTCTGACCCCTGTTTTCTTAGAAGAAAATAGCGAATGCACCAGAGGTATCTGGAAATGAATGCCAAAGTTAACTGGGAAGTTAAACTCGCATCATTTCTCTTTTTGCTCAGCGCTGTTCAAAATTGCTATTTAGGAGCAAAAGACCAAAAAAAGTATTGCAGAGTGTTTACAAGAGGCGCATATGGAGAGTTTGCAGGCGATTCAGAGACGATATTCTTTTCATGCAGGTAAAGTGGCTAACAGCTTTAGCCATTGCCTTTATTTCTCTGTAACAATTTCCGCAGTCTTAGGTACAGAACCATTAAGAGCCCAGCTCCCAGTCTCAAGGGTAAGGAGAAGTGAGGGAAAAATAACCCAGAAGGAAGAAAGATATGCCTGCCTACTCGTTTTCTGAAGTTGGAAGGCTGGTGGTGCCAAAGAGCACCTTTTATTTAACCCTGCGGCTACCCTAGTTCCTGGCCTTAAGTTTAACTAGAGAAACTGATTGTTGTTTCTATGAGAGAATGAAAATGAGAAGTGGATCATATCATTTCAGGGAAACTTCACTAGATTGTCTTCTGAAATAGTGGAGCAGGAGGACAAATGCTCAAGAGAGGCAAATGTGATTAATATTCAGATGCTCCTTATACCACTCTTGAATTCTTCTGGGGAAACTGGGAATGATTCTTTTTATTGTTTACCTCTCTGTACGGTGTCCAAGTATTAAATTTGGTCCTGTCTTTTCTTTCCCCAATCACCATCCTTATTAAAACTCCCAGGGCCAAGATCAATGCAATTCCATATCATAACCCCAGGGGCTGTGAGACTAAGCCAACATGAGTTACATAACTATTAAGTAAGACATTTTAACATTCAGGCACATTACATGCCATTTTTATTGAGCAGACACAGTTTTCATGGTCTAATAAAGTAGTTTTATTTGATAGTCTGTCCTCGGTTATAGCCTCATGTAATCAAGAGGACAGCGTGCTTAAGACTTTGTATCCAGAACTCTAAACTCCAGTTGTGGTTCACTTATTAATAACTCACTGGGGAGATTAAATTCCTAGTTATCAGCGGGATCTCCCAGGCCACACTTCAAATGTAGAACCTATTTTCTACTTTATACTGTGCCTCAGTTTCCACAAAACACACCCTCAGGCAAATTGTGGGTATTCAACAAAGATCTTTAACTATAAGAATATTTCTGTGCAGTCACTTCATCTAGGAACTAAATTATACGCTTAATTTGTATCAAGCTATAAACAGCTAATCTGTTAGTTTATGATGCCCTCAGAAAAACTGAAGTTGGATATTTGGTGCACAGTCGATAAGAAAATCACAAGGCCTCCAAAAGAAACATAATGAAGTTTAATATGTAGGCTTACATCCCATTAATTTCTCTCCCCCTTCCCAAAAATTCTGCAGTAAGATCTAAAATAGCTTTTATTGTGTGATGATATGATATATTTTTATTTCAATCAGTGACTAAATGTGTTCTTTGTAAAGAACATTTACTAGTTGTGTACTTGGGGAAGTTACCTGAGTTTTGTGTGCCCCAGCTTCCTAAGGTATAGATTTGGAATATTAATACCCACCTTACAAAGGTTAAAATAATTAGTACAGGTAAAGCACTAAGAACTAGTGACTGACACATGGGAAGCACTCAGTAAATGTCAGCTATTATTAGATGTATTAACATTAATTTAAATATGACTTAAGTAAGTATCTTAACCATTGTTACCCTGACCTGCAAGGTAGAGTTTTTTAATTCATATTTTTTTTCTTCTTCATCTGCACAAAGAAACATTGATTAAGGTTAATAGCTTTCATCTCTGGGTGTAAACCACTCATTGACTTTTGGTTCACTGAATGACCATTTTCAGAATGTTGTCTAACCAGTTAATAGATACCCACATCAGCAGTAGCTGTAATTGTGAGCTGTAAAAATAAAAGTTGTTTTTAAGACTAAAAAATAAGCTATCACAAGTGTTTGTTCCTTTTTGTTTTTATCTGTATTCATGTTTCAAATTATTGCTTAGTCAAAACCTCAAAGTATTAGTCATTGACTTCCGTGCTTATAAAGGAAACCACTGGAGCAAGATATAAAATTCACCTTTGACGGTGTCCAAAGTTCAGAAGGGTGAGTTAAAAACTTTGCTTTATGATGGTACAGCAATTATTTGCTTATGAACTGCCTTAAGGATCTCATGTGAGTATTGGGCAGCGTCTTGTCTACTTTTGTTTGGATCTTTAGCGATATATCAAAAAATTGTTGACTGATCATGTCAAATTCATTGGCTCTATCCCCTTCAATTTCAGAATCAAAATTCTGACTTTAAACAACAACAACAACAGAACTTGGTTTTTTATTTAAAATGAATTAGGCTTTAACTTTTATTTAGCCACATTACCATTTGGAAAATTGTACATACATTTTCTCTTCTTTTCATCTATTTGTTAATTTGCTATGGGAAGTATTTAAAGACAAACTTTTTTTCCAGATTTTAGGTGATGGGCAAATCAGAAAGTCAGATGGATATAACTGATATCAACACTCCAAGGCCAAAGAAACAACGATGGACCCCACTGGAGGTCAGTCTCTCCGTCCTTGTCCTGCTCCTTACCATCATCGCTGTGACAATGATCGCACTCTATGCAACCTATGATGGTGAGTTACTCCCACACCTGTGCACACAGAAGAGTGAAATCTTCACCTTATGCTTTTTCCCTCTACCAAACATTTGTGTTAAGGACGAGAGACACTTAAGGATGGTGGTATTAAGATTCCTTCGTAGAATGTAACATCAATATGTTGAAACAATTAACTCTGCCTAAAGTACAATGTCTTTTATGTTAGAGCTGTTATTAATTCCCAAGTATATTTAATGCACTCATGCTTATTTTATAAGGATTCTGGTGTATAATTTTATTTGATTAAAGTGTACACCATTTTATGGCTAACTTCAATTAGTGAAAGTTGTGTCATTGAAATTCTAAAGGGCTTCACAGGAATCTAAGAGGTCTAATTTGAGTCTTAGAAGTTTTCACAATAAGGATTAGAAAAGATTGGTTCCTTAATAGGAAAAAAAAGATTACCATACTAAAACAACTGATTATTTCAGTTTAATAGATCTAGGGCTTAGTGAGTAGAGATGATAAATTAAAGTGTTGTGGTTCACAAAAATTTTTAAATTTAGGATTTACCTATTTTATTTCTAACTATTGGCAATGATATACAATACTCAGGTTTTAGTTCTTACTTTAAGGAGGTGATCATTTAATTGGCAGTTTTCAAAAGGACAAAAGATAGGGAGAAATTAGAAAACTGGATTGCAAATACTTATGCATATACCTTCTTTTTCCAGATGGTATTTGCAAGTCATCAGACTGCATAAAGTCAGGTAAGAAGATGGGTTTTAAATTTCATAGTTTTATAAGTAACATGTTAACATTTACAAATCAAATGATAAGAGAAAAATATCTCTGTATTTTTTATACTTTTATTTATTATAGATCATTTATTTATAGTCAAGGAAAATCTAAATTGTACTTAAGTAGTTGATTAATTAGCTAGCTTATTCTAAAAAAGAATTTACTTTTTTCGACCCTCGAGTGTATGGTAGGAGTGATGGAGAACTGTATCTCTAGCTTTATGGAGCTTGCCAAGTAGTAGGAGAAACACAAGCAACATATTGAAATGGTGAGCATCATATCATTATGTTAATTTCTTGATGTAGGTCATCAGAGGGGTACTAACTAAGAAGGGAGGGACATGTGGTCTGTGAAGCTAGATAAAGAAGGGAGATTTGGGAAGGGCCTTGAAACAGGGCTAAGGTTTGGAAGTGGAGGTACAGACGAGGGAATTCCAAATAAGGAGAAACAACAACAGGAATAAATCATGTTGTTGAGAAGCAGTGAATATCTAGGCTTGACACTTAGGGCCACATTATGGAGAGCTTGGGAAGTCCATGTGTTAGCCTTGATGTTGTAATGAAGGAGAAATGGATATTCCAAGACAGATCCTTTAATAAGGCAAAAGCTGAAAGATGATCCTGAGAATGCTTGGTTGGGTGGGTTGAGTAGAAAATGACGAGCCAGAGAGGGTGGGCAGGTGGGGGCTGTGGCTGTAATGCAGGTGTGCCTTGAGGAGCAGCGGCGGCGGTATGAGAGAGCCGTGTGACAACAGGAAGGGAGAATTGGATGGCCAGTGGAATAGTATTGCTAAATGAAGTATATGAATGGTTTGAAAATAATGCCAAGTTTTGGGGCACCTGGGTGGCTCAGTGAGTTAAGCGTCTGACTCTTGGTTTCGGCTTGGGTCATGATCTCAAGGTTTGTGAGTTTGAACCCCTAATCGGGCTCTGCACCATTGGTGCAGATTCTCTCTCTCTCTCTCTCTCTCTCTCTCTCTCTCTCTCTCTCTCTTTCTCTCTTTCTCTCTCTCTCTCTCTCTCCCCGCCCATGCCTTCTCTCTCCAAATAAATACATAAACTTTAAAAAAAGAAAAAAAATGATCCTAAGTTTTAAAATCTACGGGACTCAGGAGAATGGTAGCAAGGTGCACAGAAATAGAGAAGTTCGAAGGTAAGTGGATTTTAGGGAGACATGTGATTAATATGGATTTGGACAGATAGGGTATAAGCCAGGGGTTATGCACAAGTGAGTATAGACAGCAGGAGGGTAGAGATGGAGTATAGGAAGGTCTCTCATGTGGTGCATTTAGGATCTGTTCAGGGGTGAGAGGTGAAGCCTGAGTGGGGGGAGGTGGTATTTGGGTTCTTAAAAGGAGATGAGCTACAAAGACTGAACTTGAGAGGACATGGAGAGTTAGAGTAGAAGGAAAAGAAAACTCAGAAGAGAACTGAGAAGGTGTGTGGAGTCATAAGCTGCCACATCAATTGGAGGGTGGTGACAAAGAGGAGAGCAACTGACAAGCAGTAAGGTGGTAGCTGGGTGCGAGGGTTTGGGATATGAACACAGTATTTACCTCCTGTCTCCTTGGTCAGGAAATTCTAGACTGCTTTTCTAATGTCCCCATGTCTTCCAAGGAATAACCTGTCCCAAATGATTTTGAATCACTTCCTATTAGATGGTTTTATCTGGGTTGTTGTTATGCATTGACCTTTGCCAAATAATGATGAGAAAATATCTTGGGATTTTAAGTGATAGTCTAATGTTTGCCCTTTGCTCTTCTGCATATTGCTTTTTGATGTTTTTATTGTTGGAGTCGTCTGGATCTCATGTGCACTGACAGGACACTTGAGATATGATGTGGGTGACTGGAGGGACGCCTGACTGGGACATCAGCCACTGGCTGCTCAACATACTACCAGGCACTTGCCCCTCTAAGGGTTTTCTAGAAACAAAAGAAGTTTCTTTATTTCCCAGGAAATAGCTGCACGGATTCCTTGTATGAGAGATGTCCAGGGTCACTGTGCCAGAGTTGGTATGTGCCCAAGTTGTCGAAGTTACCATCTGCTCCTCCCCCACTTTTCTCTTATTAGATGCTCATTCCTCTCCTGTTTTGAGAAACTCCCACTTAGGTATCAACCTCTAATTGTCTCCAAGTTTCTCTGTCCTTAATACACTTGACACGTCTTCTAAGTCTCTTAATCTATAGGTTCTCTTTCACACTTACTATCTCCTTCTCATTTTGTTTCACTCTCTCTCTTTCTCTCTCTTTTTTAATTTTGTTTTTGGAGAAATGGAATTTTTTTTAACTACGTAAGCACTGAGATCTGTGCACGTTCCTCTAGTGGTACCTACTGCAATTAGCAATGTGCTATCTGGACCCTCAGTTGTGACTTTACTGCTTAGGGACAGGGCATTGTTGTTTTTTGTTTTTTTTTTAATACTGTTTGGGGAGGCACCTAGGTGGCTCAGTCGATGAGCCTTCAACTTCAGCTCAGGTCATGATCTCGTGGTTCATGGGTTCGAGCCCTGCATCAGGCTCTGTGCTGACAGTTCAGAGCCTGGAGCCTGCTTCAGATTCTGTGTCTCCCTCTCTCTCTGCCCTTCCCCTGCTCACTCTGTCTCTCCCTCTCTTTCTCCCTCTCTCAAAAATAAATAAACATTAAAAATAAAATAAAATAGCGTTTGGGAAATCTTAATTCATTAAGACATGTTTAATATGTATCCTTTCATTGTAGCTTAGAAATCATGTCAAATGTAAAACACCTTATAGAATTGTATCTTGGCAGAGGAATGTATACAATAGAAATAGTGTCAGTGGTAAACAAAGTTGTTGAACCACTATGTGTTATTCTTTATTTGGCTCTGTTTGTTTACAAGCTGTTAAAATACTTTCATATTTATCGTCTAATACTATTCTTCCTGGGGGAAAAATGAAGATGAAACTCACCCTTATGGATATAGTATTCACACCCATGCCTGCTGGCACACCCACAGTTCCCTGCTGGCTCATAAACCTTTTCTGCCATACAAGATACAACTACTGTTTTTAGAAGTTGCTGCAAATTGGGGCACCTGGGTGGCTCAGTCAGTTAAGCGTCCGACTCTTGATTTCGGCTAATGGTTTCGTGAGCTGGAGCCCCATGTGGATTCTGTGCTGACAGCACAGAGCCTGCTTGAGACTCTCGCTCTCTCACTTTTTCTGCTTCTTCCCTGCTCACACTCTTTTTGTCTCTCTCAAAATAAATAAATAAATAAACTTAAAAAATAAGTTGCTGCAAATTAACAAAATTCTAGGGGAATTCTTAGAAAAAAAGTATTAAAGAAAGAGAATGAGCAGTGAATGGAAAGAAAAAGAAAGATGGGGGAAAATGTTGAAAAGAATATAGATTGCTTTAAAAAGACTGGGAAGGGGTGCCTGGGTGGATCAGTTGGGTAAGCATCTGACTTCAGCTCAGGTCATGATCTCACAATTCATGGGTTTGAGCTCTGTGTTGACAGTTCAGAGCGTGGAGCCTGCTTCAGATTCGGTGTCTCCCTCTTTCTCTGTGTCTCCTTCTCTCTCTGCCTCTCCTCCACTTACACTGTCTCTGTCTCTCTCAAAAATAAATAAACATTAAAAAAAAAAAGACCAAGAGAGGGGTGCCTGGGTGGCTCAGTTGGTTAAATGATGATCTCATAGTTCATGAGATTGAGCCTGGCTAGGGATCTGTGTTGATAACATGGAGCCTGCTTGGGATTCTCTCTCTTCCCCTCGCTCTACCCCTCCCCCTGCTTGCACTCTCTGTCTCTCAAAATAAATAAGTAAGCATTAAAATACATACATACATACATACATACAAAAACTGCGAGAATTCAAACCGCAGCACAGAGATTCGTAAGAATTGGAAAAGTAGATATTGATAGAATGCTTACTTTAAGTGAAAATTGGTTCTCACTTAACTCTTTCTCCTGATAGATGAGGATGTCACGGCAAGTGTACTTCTCTGATCCTTTGAAGCAAGGGATAGGTATCAGGTCATAAGACGGCAAAAATGTAAATCATCTTGAAATCTGGGTGGTGTTTGGTACTTTAAATCTGAGCATCTGTGAGTTTTATTTATAATATACGTGAATGATGTTTATAATACATACTTCAAGATAATTTATGTGTATATGAAATACATCAGTATGAAAGATTATACCAAACCTAAAATAAAACAAACGCTACTTAACAAATAACAAGTTAAGGCAGTATTCAAACCCTACTATTAAAGCATGAGTAATATTATTCATCTCTTATTTACTATACAAGATTGTCAAAACATGGAGTTATAGAGCTTGCTTGTGATTTCTCAAACTGATCCACATAAATCTAAATCCTGAAACTGGCTTCCTTTGCATTGCAACCTTACTAGCTCGAAAGATTTCAAGGAGTCACATGCTTTAAACCAGTATTTCTCAGCTTTATCACTGTTGCCACTTTGGCCTGGATAATTCTTCGTTGCGGGGGGAGAAGGTCATTCTGTTTATTATGAGGTGTCCAGCAGCATCTCTGGCCTTTTACTCACTAGATGTCTAGTACCATTCCCTTCCCAACTTGTGACAACCAAAAAATGTCTCCAGATACTGCCATCGTCCCCTTGGGACATCAGAGTCACCTCCAAGTAGGTGCCACTGGCTTGAATAATCTCAAGAGATCATCCAGTACTTTTCTCATTGTGGTAGGTGGAATAATGCCTCCCTAATGATATCCACGTCCTATCCCTGGACCCTGCGAATACATTACCTTATATGGAAAAACAAAGGTGGGGGGAGCACTTTGCAAATTTAAGAATCTTCACATTTCTGCTCATTTCTGAATTATTTGGATAGCCTTGTATAATCACAAGCATTCTTACAAGGGGAAGGGACCAGGAGGGTTGGAATCAGAGAGGGGGGTGCGACCACAGCAGTGCAGGAAGCAGAGGTTGGAGTGATACGCCCCAAGCCAAGGGATGTGGAAAGGGAACAGAATGGTTCTGTGTTACAGCACCCAGACGGAGTGCTGTGCTGCCTTCCTTTCTTCGAACAGTATGACAGTAAATCTGTGCTGCTTTAAGCCATGATGTTTGTGGCAATTTGTCATAACAGTGGGAAGGAACTTCTAAGATGCCGCCATCATTCCTTTATTTTCAGACTATCTGTGAAGAATTAAAACATGCACATACATACATGCACTAGGGTTTTCCATGAAGGTACTGCTTTATTACTAAACGGAGGTGTGTGATATAGAGGTACAGGGAAGGAATGTTAAATAGATTTATAGAGGAGTATAGTAATAGAATCTAGGAGAATAATAACAGAATGGAGTCGAAAGAGAAGGTCATAAAGTAATAATAGTTAACACTGAAGAATTATGTGTCTGACCCTGTTATAAGCAGTTCATATGTATTAATACATTTGATTCTTACAATGACCCTGTGAAATAGGTCCCATTATACCTGATTTTTATGAATGAACAAACTTAGGCTGTTGCCAGCGCAGGTAGCTTGGGTCCAGAGCTGGTACTCAGGACCATTCCTTCATGTTGTCTCAAAGGAGACTAGGAGTCTATCAGACTTTGAATACCCAATGTTTGTACATTTTAGGAAAGTAGATTGCCTCCCCTTTGGCTAGAATCTAATGCAAAGAGGCATAAGATGACTCTCAGAGAGTTGAAATAATTAAATCCAGACTGAGTAGGAGAAGAACAAATATGTCTCCAATCCAGAAACCAGCTCTTCTACTGAGATCAGTGAGCAGCTTCATCAGTGATTTTAGTCCATCAGATACAACCTGGAATTGAGGGGTCTTAAAAAAGCAAATATTAACAGTATTGTCGTAGACTCTTCAAGGGCTCAAGAAGCCAAGGTAAGATACAAGAGCAATACAATGCACGAGAGAAAGACTGTCTGCACAAATGTGCAGGTTGTTTGCTGCATAATCATGGAAGCCCGGGGAGACACCGAGAGACAGGTTCGTGGAGCATCAGGGCTTGGATGTCACCTCTCAGAACTATTCATTTCCTTTCCTTTCCTTCTCTGCTCATCAGGCAAGCTTTTTTTTTTACCAAGCGAACTTTTGATAAGCATTTAATTATTAACAGAATTGGGAAGGAGGCATTCTGTTCACTTGAAAGATATATTCATATGGGGAGGTAATGAATTCATATTCTAAATATGAGCCTTCAAATTTCTGCTCATTTCTGTAAGGGTCAGATTCTGGTCATGCCCACAGTGACGTATCTTGGCACCGACTGGCCTTTTCCGGGCAGCAACAGGAAAAGGTCTCTCACTATTGGCCACGATCTCTCCTTTCTTGCCTGTTAACATCCCATGAAGCCTCCATGAAGAAAAATGACACAACCAGCTAAGTACAAGAAAGACTGCAGACTGACCCTTGGGGGCTACCGGGTGTGTGGCAACCTTTGGGAGTAGGAGATGAGTTTATTTTATTATGTAATTAAGTTTGAAAAAAATCCTTCCGGCTCGCAGGTATCTGAGTAGGAAGCTGGCTGAGATACACCTTTGTTAATTTAAATGTGGCAGGTGACGGTGTGCTTTGGGCAGGTTTCCTGATGCCATTCCCCTGGCAGTGTGTAGCGACACTTGCTTGAAAAATTCTCCAGTCAAAATTAGCATCTGTCCGTCAAAAATCCTTTCCAAGAGGAGAATCAATTATGTGATAAATACAAACATACATAACATATTTTTCTTACCTTCTGCGTTGAATTTAAGCAGTGGTACACCAGTATTTTTTTTTTTCTTAATGCATGGCCAAGGTATGGAAAACATAGATAAGTTGCATGAAATGGTTAAAGGGAAGGAAATTTAGCAATGCCTGGCAAGCTTATTTGGAATCCTAAGATTTGTTTTACAGCTGTTAACATTACCTATCTGTAAAGGAGAGTGGAAATAAACTGTAGCTTAGGCTAAGAGAGGACCCTAGCTGTATATTTAATAAGCCAGAGACAAAAACATGCATATTATACAATTCCACTTACGTGAAACTTTTAGAGAAGGCAAAATTAAAGAGGCAAAAGGCGGAATAGCTTTGCCCAGGCCTGAGAGAGGGGCAGGAATTGCAGCAAATGGGCCAAAGGGAGGCTTTGGGGTAATGGAGGCATCTAAAGTTGGATTACAGTGATGGTTTTGTACAACTGTATAACTAACATTGCAGAGTGAGAGGGAGAGGAAGACCCCTCTATAGTTCAAAGGTCTTGCTTTGTTCTGTTCATCGCCAAATCTGTGGGGTTGCAAGGTGCTTTCTAATAAGCCTTTGATATAAAATGAAGATCAAGTTGATAATGTCAGTAGATTATTTAAGGGAAACTGCAAAATAGAGAATTAAAAATTCATAAGGGGAAAGTTCCCAAACCCTTGAATCCTGAAAGATTTCATTCCCTTTGATTGTTCAGAAAAGAAGATACAGTGGTGGCAGTGGAGTGGGGGGGGGGGGGGGGGGGGGG
>NC_043704.1:107500190-107517552 GCF_006229205.1 Suricata suricatta | reverse complement strand
CATGGAACCTCCCTCTCTGCTCCCGCCTCCTCACTCACTTATGCACATGCTCGCTCGCTCTCTCTCTCTCTCTCTCTCTCAAAATAAATAAATAAACACTAGGAAAAAATGTATCAAGTGTTAGTGAGGACATGGAGACTGGAGCCCTCCTACATTGTTGGTAGGAATGGAAGATGCCTCAGTACATTCCAGCCGAATATATTAAAACTATTTTGGAAAGCATTTGGTGATTTTCGTAGAAAGCTAAACATTCTTTTTGCATGTGACCCAGCAATTTCATACCTAGGTATTTACCTAAGAGAAATGAAAACACATGTTCCCACAAGAATTTTTCTCTGATTGTTCATTATGGCATTATTCATAATAGCCAAAACATGGAAACAACCCAAATGTCTATCAACAGGTGAATAAATAAAATCAAGTATAGCCATAAACAAGAATACCGCACAGCAATAAAAAGAAACAAACTATGACACATACAACAGTACGCATGAACCTCAAAGACATTATGTTAAGTGAAATAAGCCAGAGACAAAAACATGCATATTATACAATTCCATTTTATGAAATTTTTTAGAGAAGGCAAAATTAAAGAGGCAAAAGGCGGAATAGCTTTGCCCAGGGCTGAGAGAGGGGCAGGAATTGCAGCAAATGGGCCAAAGGGAGGCTTTGGGGTAATGGAAGCATTCTAAAGTTGGATTACAGCAATGGTTTTTGTACAACTGTATAATTTATAGTTTATTAAAAAATATTGGTGGCTGGGGTGCCTACGTGGCTCAGCTGGTTAAGCGTTTGACTTCGGCTCAGGTCACGATCTCACAGTTCGAGGGTTGGAGCTCCGCATCGGGCTCTGTGCTGACAGCTCAGAGCCTGGCACCTGCTTCAGATTCTGTGTCTCCCTCTTTGCCCCTTCCCAAGCTCACTCTCTCTCTCTCTCTCTCTGGGTCTCTCTCTTAAAAATAAATAGGCATTAAAAAGTTAATTTAAAAAGTATTGATTGAATTCTATGGTATGAAAATTGTGACTCAATAAAGCCGTTGACAGAAAAAGCAAACCAAACCATCCTCATCCTTCTATTCAACTCTCCAGTGTCCATCTATAAATCAGTATATTTTTTAAAATTGCTTTTAATGTTTACTTATTTTTGAGAGAGAGAAAGAGACAGAGTGCAAGTGGGGGAGGGGCAAAGAGAGAGGGAGGCAGAGTCAGAAGCAGGCTCCAGGCTCTGAGCTGTCAGCACAGAGCCCGACACAGGGCTCAAAGTCACGGACTGTGAGATCATGACCTCAGCCGAAGTCGGACGCTTAACTGACTGAGCCACCCAGGTGCCCCTAAGTAATTATATTTTGATCTTCTACTTGTTATTGTTTAATCCTATTTTTGCAATTAAAAATGATTATGTGTCCTTTTAAGTTTCCATCAAATCTTCACTAAATAACTCAAGCTTCTCTGTTTGAGTATTTGTTATTGGATTTTATTAGGCTAATATTGATGAAAGTCTATGGAAACAGAAAATCAAATAGGTTAAAATTCAAACTTGGACCTTGGAGACACTGTTTGCATGCGCTGGGGTTTCACTTTCAGAGGGAGTCAGAGGTGCATGGGGTGTCACAGGGCAGGGTAAATCAGCCATTTCTGAAACAAAGTCAGAATATGGGGTGTACTGCAGAGCAATTGCCCTGAGTAAACCTGCTTTTGGAAAAAATGTGTTGGTTTCACATATGGGTTCTGTGAAATGTGTCCCTTGTCACCTTGACTGCTAGTAAGTCAAGAGTCAAATTTGTTTTCACTTTCTAATTGTAAGACCTCTTTGTATACCATTTGATTCATTAGCATTATTCCCATCTTCCTTTTTCTTTCTCATATGATGTATATGAGTTAATTTATGTATCCCTTAATTTATGTAAGGCCACTTTGAATTCATTTCAACAGATTAATAATGGGATGAATAGAACATAGACAAATTCCAGCAGTAGCTATGTGTAAAAGAAAGGCTGTTAAATAGTAAGCTTTATTTCAAAGAGATACAAGTGTTATGAATAATTAAGGCACAATCTTTTGAAAGATTACTGCTTCTTTTTCCACTAAGCCAACTTAGCACGGGAGAGCGAAGATGCAAGTTTTGGCCACATCCTGTGCTGCTAGCATGTGATCTTAATTAAGTCAGTTTAGCTTTCTGCGTTTTATTCTCCTTATCTACAAAATTGGAATTACAGTGTCTCATTTTACAGAGAAACAGCAAAGACTAATGATAGCCCATTTCCCGTTACACATCCTTCATGGAGATGCACCATAGGTATAACACACAGACATATTCCATTTAATATGGTTTTTTCATGCAAGTTACAGATGCCCTGTTTAAGCTATTTATTGAGAATCAAAAAGCAGTCAGCATATTTTTAAAGATTAAAGCATGGCCAAAAGAGAGGGAAGGAGAGGGAGAAAAAGAGAGAGAACATTCTATATAGTCAATATATTCTCAGGTAAAACGTCATCCCTTATTAACATTTTCCTTGACTTCTGTGCTCTACCGTAGCACAAGGGATGACAGGTGAATAAAGTAAAGCCTGTGAATAAGTTAAATAAGTTAAATAAATAAATAGGAATAAGTTAAAATGTGCACAATCAGAAATGGGCACTTAGATCTATGTTTCCTATAGAGCAAAACCTACCAACAGGCACAGTGATTTGAATCCATAGTCACTCTATTGTTGCCCTCTCCACTGATTGACTCCTAAAAGTAAATAAACCAGAGACCTGTGGCAATAGGAGAATAACTAAATCCTTGCTGTTCCAAGTGTGGGCCACAGACTGGCAACATCAGCATCGGCATCAGCTGGGAAACTTGCAAAAGTGCAAATTCTCAGGCCCCACCTCAGACCTATTGAATCTGCAGCTGCATTTTCAGTGTGGTCCCCAGGAGAACAGTCTGAGAAGTGCTGAAGAATGGTGATTCTCAGCTACGGCTGCTTATTGGGATAATTTTGGGAAGCTTTTAAAATATACCCATGCCAAGCTATCTCTCCTCCCTGACACACAAAGTTCCGGTTCCTTCAATGGAGTGGTCTCTGCTAGTCGTCAGAAGAAAAATATTTTAAGTACGTCAGTGGACATTAAGGTATATAGGAATGACCTGGATGCTCGCATTTTTAAAAGAAGTATATAAGCCCACTAATTGCTTTAATAGGTGCAATTTCAGGCTGTGCTACCCAGTGAAAACTAAGTTAGAGTGGGTGAGGCACTGGCCCCTTTGTCTGCTAGTAGTGGAGAAGTTGAACCTGGAATGTCCTCCAGAATTTCCCTGGAATAATGTGGGCAGGAATATTTTCACAGAGAACCGGACAACTTCTTTCCTTATCCAGCCATTCATTTATTCATTCATCTCTCCATCATTTATTGATTTTTCCCGCCAAAACACCTTCTAAATGCTGGGCACCTTCTAAATGCTGGGCACTTTTCTAGACACTCAGGAATGTGAACTCAGCTACCCCCTGTCCTCAAGAAAGTGGTAGTCCAGTCAGCAATAAACAAAATCACCATGTGGTGTGGGTAAGTGCTATGACAGAGATAAGAAGACTGTGCTGTAGGCACTCTGAGAAAGGAACCCCTAAGTCAGATCAGTCATGGGAATAGGCAGTGAGGATGACTGCGATGGGGCCAGGAAAGCATTATCAAGAGGAAATGTCACCCGCTAAGTTCTGAAGGATAGTCAGAGCTTGGAGACGAGTGGACCAGAGAACAGCATGTGCAGAGGCTAGAAGCAACATTCAAGCAGAGGCTTGGTTGAGTTTAGGACATGCACATGGTTTATGATGGCTAGAAAAAGGCACCAGCTAGCAAAACATGACATTGGAAAAGTTATGGGGGAAGGTCATATACTACATGGGTTGTAATTCCTCCTAAAGTTTATAGAAAATAAATATGTTATAGGGAGAATCTGAAGGATTTTAAGTAGAGGTATAGCGTTTCAAGTTTGCCTGCTATCTAGCTCACACCTGGTGAAGTGGAAGCAGAGATTTACCCATACGTACAAGGAAATAACATTTCTGCATCTCAAGTGGGAGGGAAAGGTTGGCAATATTGAGGAACTGAAGGAAGAGCTATAGGGATAAGACATAGAGGCTGTGTATGAGGATGTGAAAGTGGGGATGAGGAGGGGAAGTGTTGAGTGTTGGCACAGAGATGAGCAGGAGTTGGATCTCATAGTCAATGGTAAGGTATTTGGCCCTTATCCCGGAGAAGTTATGGAAGGAAGGGTTTTAAATGAAGCATGACTTAATCAGAATTGTTGAGAAGGATCACTGACTAAAACTAAAGAATGGCTGTAGGCAGGAAATTAGGCTCCTGTCCATGTATCTGGATGATAACTAATGGTTGTCTGGGTTTGACTGGTAACAGTGGAGAGAATGGATAGATTTAATCTGTAGTGAAAAATCCCTTTTGAGACAGTGTAGATTTGAGATACTCATTCGTCTTCCATGTGGCAAAGTCAGGGTTGGATATAAGGATTCAGGTACCATCAGCATATGGATGGTGTGGTTGAGATTTCCCGGGAAGAAAATGAAGACTTCCAACAGGAACGGAGGAGGGAGATCAGGGAGGTAAAAAGTAAACCAGTGAGGTATAAAATCACCAAACCAAAAGGAAGAGAGTATGTTAAACATTAAGACTGTTGGAGTTAATGGAGCTGAGAGGTTGATAAGAAATGGGAGCACAGAGGAAGAAGTTGAAGTTTCAGGTGGAAAATGGGAAAATTGGTAAGTCTGGTTCCTGGGGACATAAGAGAGGATATATCCAGGGGAAAAAGGTGGTAGGACTCCTGAGACAGAGGAGGGCCCCTTCTTCCTCTCTTACTGGGAGGAGAAGGCAATGTTGGTTTGAACACAAATATGTTTGGAGGCTGGGAAGGACAGGAAGATGTGGCGCTTATCGTCCAGTTCCTTCAGGTTTCTCTGTGAAGTAAGAAGCAGAGTCTGCTGCTGGGCGTGAGCTGGCAGAGAAAGACTATTGAAGGCTGCAAAGGGGCAGGATACAGAAGGGAAGGGAAGGCCAGCCAGGGCCATGTATGTAGGAAGACTGTGCACAGGATTGATAACCCTGTGGAAGCTTAAGGCCATTACTTGAAATGCCATTAAACCCGGGTAGTTTTGGGATTTTTCCCAGCATCACTGATAATATCTTCAACAGATACTGAGCACTGCTCTAGTTGTTGAGGGTGTAGAAGTGTTTAACACAAAGTCCCTGTTCAAAGAAGCTCTCGGGGCGCCTGGGTGGCTCAGTCGGTTAAGCCTCCGACTTCGGCTCAGGTCAGATCTCACGTTTGTGGGTTTGAGCCCCACGTCAGGCTCTGTGCTGACAGCTAGCTCAGAGCCTGGAGCCTGCTTCTGGTTCTGTGTCTCCTTCTCTCTCTGACCCTCCCCCTCTCATGCTCTGTCTCTCTCTGTATCAAAAATAAATAAAACATTAAAAAAAAAAGAAGCTTTCAATAAAAAAGGAACAATCAGGGAATCAATATATAAAGTACATTATTTTTTGATGTTCATTTATTTTTGAGAGAGAGAGCATGAGTGGGGGAGGGGCAGAGGGGGGTTACGGAGGATCCAAAGCAGGCTCTGCACTGACACCAGAGAGCACATGCGGTCTTGAACTCATAAACCCTGGGCTCATGACTGAGCCACCCAGGTGGGCCTAAAATACAGTCTTAAATATTTTAGCTTAGAGTTGTAGGGGAAAAGAAGGCAACTGAATAGATTCAGGGTAGGCTTATTTGCAGAGGGCAAGGGAATGAAATACTTTGAGATGATGGATTAGATGGTGGGACTACAGACTGTAGGCTGGAGAGAACATGAACACAAAAGGAAAATAGAGTGTGTGTGGGGTAAGTTCTCAGTGAAGTCCAAAAGCAGGTATAGAGGGAATAAAGAAATGAAAAAACTTCTAAGGATTAGAGGTCGGAGCATAGATTACTCAAGTCGAAGGTTTCAAAGGTAGAACTGTTCTGGGTGATGGCAACCTCAGGATGTTGCCATCAAAATGCACACCCTGATGTGGAGTGGAGGTGAAGGTCATGACAGTTCAGAGGGTGAAGAAATTCTAAAGCTGGAGAGCAGCAGAGGCGGTCCTGAGAGTCCCTGAGGTTACCTGGGAAGATGGCAGACTTTCATGGAGGGGAAGACTGAGGAGGTGGTCATCGTTAGTAAAGAGTGAAGAATGTCAGACCGTTGAAGAGGTAAGGTCGTTGACCTGGAATAGTCAACTGGCAGAAGCCTAAACAAGCAGCATGGAGAGAAATGGTCTGGACGCTACCTGTGGCAATGGTGGAAGACTAGTTTTGTCTCTCAGTGTCCCAGAGGGCCAGAGGGCCAGGGAGCTTCAGGGGAAGGCTTCTTGGTTAAAGCAGAGAGCTGTGGCTGCACTCTATGAGGAGGCTTAGAGCTTAATACTTAAATACTTAAGATGCTTTCCTGTTTTACATCCCAGACCCTTATCTTTCCTTCTCCAGAGGAAAGTTTGCAGGAGATACCCTTTTGAATAGGGCTAAATGTTTACTGACAGGAGTAAGATTCTAGAGTCTTAGGATGTGTCACCCGATCTAGAAAGTAGTTGATACCAGTTAGGGCTTTTGACTCACGTGTTGCCGTATGTAATTATGTGGATAAGGAGCCACCAGCAAGAAGAAATGGTGGAGGGCCACCTGTCTGGCATGTTGTTGTTGAATTCCACTTGACAAAATCACTAATGAATTCATTTTATTTATCTTTTCACTAGCCTAGGTAGAAGACTCAAAGTGAATCAGTGAGTTCTTATCCTAAAACAAAATGTTTGTTTAAAAGTTTCTCAGATGCCTGATCTTCCTTCAACATTAAAAAAATTGTCACATTTTATTCATTTATTTACTAAAGTTTATTTATTTATTTGGAGAGAGAGAGAGAGCGAGCAAGCAGGGGAGAGACAGAAAGATAGGAGAAAGAGAATTCCAAGCAGGCTCTGCACTGTCAGCACAGAGCCCTATATGGGACTCGAACTCATGAACCTTGAGATCATGATGTGAGCCAAGATCAAGAGTCAGATGCTCAACTGACTGAACCACCCAGGTGCCCTGCAATTGTCACATTTTAGAAATAAAAATATTTTGTTGAATTTTATGTATTTACTTGTTTTTTTTTAAGATTTTGTTTTAAGTAATGTCTACACTCAATGCGGGGCTCAAAGTTACAACCCTGAGGTCAACAGTAGCAGGCACCCCAAAATATCTTCTTAAAAATTTCAGTCGGCAGGAGTCTGACAGTAGTAGGATCTTAGCTATAAGCCTTAAAAAAAAGGGATTTGGTCCACAACACAGACTAGATGATTGGGAAGTCCAGTTGAAATCAGTTAGCAGGCACCCAATAGCCCACGATAACCTGTTCCTCTGGGTCTGGTGCTTAAAGCAGAAATAAGCAAGCTGACTATGATATGGTGACCATGGCCCAGGCCATATCCTTTAAAAGTTTCTTTTGTAAATCAAGGCTTCCCTGAACTTCAAAGAAATTCTTATGTAAAAAACTCCCAAATCATTAAAGACTTATAATAAGATGTGCTTGAGGATCCAGTAGTTACTTAAAAATACTCCCAGAAAAGAAAGCTTAGGTTAAATCCATGGGCTTAATTTTCTGGTATAATGAAATTAGCTGAATGAAATTAGGATGTTTTGATACCTATGCCTGTCTGAAGCCAGATGAATTCATTATCCCCAAAGGTATGTATATAGCAATTAATGATTTCACTAACTTAGATATTGGCAAGAAGCAAAATATTAGTAATTGTATTTGTTCAGAGAAATAACTTAACTATATTTGAGTGGATTAAGTGAAGGAAGCAATATAGAAAAAGTCATTAACCGAACAGAAAATTTCTCAAAGCCTTATATACATTATTCTGTAGCAAGAATATAACAACATGTTGAGAAGAAAAGGCACAAGTGAAACCTTGAAAGTCCCGTTAAACTCATAGTCTTGCAAATATGAATCTTTTGAAAGAGAATGTAAGATGGTAGCAATAATTGCTATGAAACTTGACATGATGTATTTTAATTATGATAAAAAACCAAAAAAAGAACTGAGAAGATTTAAAAAGTTTAAAAGCTAGTCTAGTTTCCTGCAGGGTCTCTGTTGCAGGGCCAGACCCGTTTCAGGCCCAGCCACTCACAAAAGCCATGGTCAGCGGCTCTGGCTCCAAATCTAGTCCGTCTCATGCCTGGGGAGCTGCCTCTGACCCCAGCTCGTTGTGTAGTTCCTACCTTGTCCCTTGGGACCTCACTTCTGGCTCATTCCCCACTTCTGGAGTCTGAGTTTCCACTTTCCTTTTCTGTCTCCTGAGAGTAAAACCTAGCTTAGCTCCTAACCTCATTACCTTTTGCCCGACCTTGCAGAACTTTCTTGGATCGGCACACTGCTGGGTACAGCTCCTTCGTCAGAACTGCCTGCGGGTTCTCATCCCTCCATTGTTCTTAGCTGGAAACTTCCTCTGGTGCTGACACGTGTAATCTGTCTAAAATAAGATTCAGCCTCCCTGGACTGGCTCAGACCACTTCTACCTGAGGCCAGGTTATGTACATGACAAACATTTTATACGGAACAAAACTTGTTTCTTCGTTTACTGAGGGAGGGACGGGTCACTAATTCTATATATCAACACAGAAAGCCAAGGATCCTGCTTTTTCTCTCAGACATCAGCTACCACACCTATTAATTTTAAAAACGTAAGAGGGAGCAATCCCTTTTTCATCTTGTTTATTTAATACACGAAAATCTATGTGTGAAAAGTAAATTTTTTTTCTGATATTGCCTACCTCGACTTTAAATGAACAATAAAAGGTTTTTTTTTAATTTTTGATTTTATTTTAGAGAGAGAAAAGAAGAGAGAGAGGGAACAGGGGAGGAGGGCAGAGGAAGAGAGAGAGAGAGAGAGAGAGAGAGAGAGAGAGAGAGAGAATCTCAAACCTCAAACAGGCTACATGCTCAGTGCAGAGCCCATAAAAGTCATTTTTTAAATTTAATTAATTACTTTTTTCATTTACATTGAAGTTAGTATATAATGCAATAATGATTTCAGGAGTGGATTCCTTAATGCCCCTTCTCCTTTTAGCCCATCCCCCCTCCTGAAAACCTTCCAGTAACCCTCTGTTTTTTCTTTATATTTAAGAGCCTTTTATGTTGTGTCCCCCTCCCTGTTTTTATATTATTTTTGCTTCCCTTCCCTTATGTTCATCTGTTTTATATCTTAAATTCCTCCTATGAGTGAAATCATGTAATATTTGTCTTTCTCTAATTTCACTTGGCATAATACCCTTTAATTCCATCCACGTAGTTTCAAATGGCAAGATTTCATTCTTTTTGATTGACAAGTAATACTCTACAACACACCACATTTTCTTTATCCATTCATCTGTTGATGGGCATTTGGGCTCTTTCCATACTTTTGCTGTTGTCCATAGTGCTGCTGTAAACTTTGGGGTGCATGTGCCCCTTTGAAACAGCACCCTGCATCCCTTGGATAAATACCTAATAGTGCTATTGCTGGGTCATAAGGTAGTTCTATTTTTAATATTTTGAGAAACCTCCATACTGTTTTCCAGTGTGGCTGCACCAATTTTCATCCCCAAAATGTTATTTTTAATTCAAGTGTAGTAACAGGAAAAAGAACCCAGTATCAAAATATTTTAAAATATTGATAGAGTACATGTGTGATTTTCAAAGCTATTAAATAACAGATGGTGATAATTTACTATGATAAGACATACTTAATTGAGAAGAAAGAATTCTTTTGGAATATCCTTTATGGCCTGGTTGTGCAAAGTGTTGGGATTAGATCCCTTGCTCTGGGTAGAGCATGTACCTATAATTATTATTGCTTTTGTATCCTGTGGGTTACCTGGAAATATACTATGAGTTATTTCTCAGGAATTGCATATCTCATACTGTGTATCATTGTTGTACATTGTATGTATGTATCATTGTTGATGATCTGAGGCTCCATCTCTCATCTAACCATATCGTCATACAAAGGATACCATAATGTATGAAACTCACAGAGGAGGTCAGCCCACAGTTTAACATCTGTAGTCCACAAGAACTCTGGATTCATGGAGAAGACCCATATAAGTTAGGGTTCATGACAGCATAAGTCCATTTGGCAGGGCATGTGTCTAAGAGATGCTTGAGAACTTTGTGACCAGCCATCAAGGTAGAAAATAAAGAGAAAGCTGTCTCTATGAGATTCTCGTGATGAGAACTTACAGGACAAGGCTGGCTGTTTCCTGCAGCCTCAGCAAGAGTAAATCCTCTTTCATGATCATATCCCTTCCCTTCAGTGGACAGGGTGATAAAGGCCAAGCCCCTGCTTATTAGTTCCCACAAATCTGCTTCCACCAAGCAAAGACAGGCAAGGCTATTCCTGGGATGCTGACGCTTTGGGAATGTAGCTCTTTATTCTTTATCTATCCTTCATCCCTTCTTCAGAGGTTGGCCTACCTTTTCACACCCACAGACTCTCACTCCAGTCCTCGTTTTTCAAAGCCATCACTCACCATCTCAGCATGGAACATTGATTGAGCAATGAATGAATGAATGAATGAAATGTCCTCCCTGCTTTTGCCTGGCTAATTCTTCCTTCATTCCCGACATACCCATAACTGACATCTCACCTGTAGTTAGTTGTCTAAGCTTGTCTATTTTTGCCCACTATAGTGAAAGTTTCAACTCTCTGTCTTACTTATCATTCTGTTTATAGCACATAGTAAGTTGTCCATATATATTGGTTGAGTAAAGTTTTCACTTATTTATTCTCGGGTTCCTTATCTTGAGGCCGCAAAACCACTGTTGTTTAGGCAAAGTGATTTGTCAGGGCACCTAATCCACAAATATGGCAGCAAAGAAGTGTTTTCAATTCTGGCTATGTCCTGCTTACGGAAGTCAGATTTCTCAGTTCTGTGTTTCTCTGTCAGGTGTCCTAGGTTGAGCCCTTTTCTGTCGGATTCATCTCCTTTGCTGGCTGAAAAGCCAATGAACCTCTTCTCAGTTGTTTATTTTACCTTGCTAACTCTACTCTCCTAAGCTAGAATTAGGTCAAAAAGGAAACCATTTCTGGAGTCTTTCAGGGAAACTTTTCAACGAATTTCTTACTCAAGTAAGCATAACAGCTCTCTAGGACCCAAATCACCACTCGTCCGGCCCATCTTGTCTGACTCCAGTTCTCTCTGAGCTTCTCCCTTCTCCATAACCCATTTCCACTCTCATTTAATGAAGCCTCTGTGTGTCACTTCTCTTAGACACCCCAAATTAGCTGAGTGTTGCTGATTTTCAACTGTCATCTCCTCAGGCTCCCTATCCCTGGTCGCTTCATTCACAGCGTGCTCATTCAAATTCTTGGTCATCTCATACGTGCAAACACACAGGCACATGGCAACACCGCATGTGCCTCCTTATTTCAGGTTGCATGTAAAATAAGAGCTTTACTGTCTACTGAATACTGGCTAAGTTTAGCAATTGAGAATGAGAACCAGGCGTGTCTAGATACAGTGACAATATGGAGTTTATGTGCACTATGAAATGTGTCTCATTTCAGAGGAAAGCCTGCAAGCTCTCTCAGGGCAGAGATGATACCTGTTTTTTCAGCCTGGTGTGTTCGGTTCTGAATAGTGTCAGATATGATAGGGATACTTAAAAATACTTGTCAAAATGAAATGAAAAGTTTTGGAGTCTCTTCATGCCCCACAAGGAGAACATTATTTTTGGAAAAGGCAAATGACTTAGCATAAGCCTCTGTGTCTTGATACTATAAAAGAGCTATTCATTAAAAAAAATTAAACACTTGGAGCCAAACATGACCTCGTGTCCACTAAGTGCTTAGTTTGTTATAAATACTGAATCAATTAGTGCTCACTAGGAAAGAGCCATCTTCTGATTTGGACTTCAGTATTCTACAGTTCGGATGACCAGCTTATCTTCCTGTTGTGATCGTTTTGCACCCCCCTCTAACCAAAACTGATGTAAAAGCAGAATGGTTTGAGTTATTCTCAGAAATTACCTATTAGTAAAGTTGTCTGGTCATTCTTGTTCAGTAACATGGTCTAAGTTAACAAAATGTTTCAAAGGGATAGATGGGCATGTAAACTCACTGCTTTCTCTTCAGAGACATCGACCAGTGTCCAGGGAGCTTGGGATCAACCTGATGGGAGTTCCTGGGGGAACAATGTAGCCTTTCCATAACCTTCTATATCTTTCCTCAAAAAGGAGCATTATTATTCATTAACATTATAATCAACATGCAGCCTTGATAACTTATTTTAAGTGATATATTGTATTTAAATTGCAGTTTAATCTCTAATAGCTTTTTGCTAGCAAAGACTCTTTGAAGATTCAAAATGCAAATTGAACCTGGAAAAGAAAAATTATTTTTAGACATATGTCACTTTAACCTAAGTGTAACACAATGTCAGGGCTTTTGGTTACTAACACAATATGTTTTGGGTTTTTAATTTTGGAGGCATCCCTATTGGAAAATGATTGACTTTCCTCTCTTGTCTGTGAGCCATTCATTTAAATGGACTATAAGAGAAGGCTGAAGAATTTACTACTTTGGGGAGTACCAAAAAAGAGTTATTATTTTGAGACTATTAACCTTGAGATTTCTGTGATTGTCTCGACAAATTCTCAAATTCAGGGCCAAATGAGGTGAAAAAAGTTCATGTAGTTATACTCCCATTATAGAGCAATTAAAACCTTAATTTGGCATCAAAACCGTCCTCCCCCTCCCAAACTGGTTGCTGTATAATTTAATTTGGATTTTCTTCCCCATTCTGTGTAGCTTCTGAAATTTCTTTAATGTTATTTGGTCACGGCAGAATGGTACTGTATTAAAAACAATAGCTTCAAATTAGACCAACGCTCTACCTAAAGTCATCTCGGTGATCTTGGACAGGTGATGACTCTGTGCTTAGATTTCCTTAAAATAGAGGTAATATGTCTTATTGTGTAGAACAATTATAAGAAAAAAAAATTAAACCAAAGAGGCAATTTAGCATCACTGCTCGAGGTCAAACCTAAGCTTTGTTGCTTAGCAATCATCCTTGATTTCTAGAGCTCTAAAATGGGGACAAAAATGTAGTTACCATATACAGTTTAATGAAAACACATTTTAAAGAATTGAAAACAGTACCTTTCATGCAGTAAGTGCTTGGTTCCTGACACATGTCAACCATTGGCTACTATTACTATTATTATTATTATTTATCATTATTATTATTATTGCATAAGAATCTTTGGCTGAACCCAAATGAAGTCCTATAGTTTACATTCTATATGTGAATCTGGTAGTGAGTTTATCTGTGAATCTGAGCAATTGGATACCAGATTAACTGCATTGCATGCACACACAAATATGTGTTTTTATGTATACATTTAAGGTAAATTGATCACATGCACATATAAAACATACTTATAAACTAATTACATCTCAAGTTAAAACACAGAATAATAGGTCTCCTTTCTTGGGAGTTGCAGCTCTACAGAGTAAATCCCCTGTGCAGAGTTTCCTCAGAACTACTTGTATAAATCTACCATTTCTGAACAAATGCATAGTGATGGCTTTTCTTGAGGCTGATCAGTTAGACTAGTGTAAGACTTGACCTTGGCTTAGCTGGAACTTAACCAATGATTGACAGGGAGTGGCTGGTTAAATGATAGACTAACAGTCTGGATTACATTCGGCATCAGGTATTTCCCCACCACCGAGGTATTGCAAAAGCAATTTGGGGACCACATTTCATTTAAAAGTGCAGAGTGGACTGTGGAAGAATCCAGAATGTTAGCAATGAAAACCATTTGGTTTTTATTAGAATTAGTCTGTGTGCTTGCTAATTTTCAGTCATTTTCCCTTCAGGAATGGTCCTCTAGAATCCAGTTTCCACGTTACTGCCTTTTGAATGGAGTCCTTTGTGACCCGTTGGGATTACATTGCATTTTTCCTTGTGCTCTTTCAAAACATTCTGACTTTGCCTTAATTTTGGCTGAGGGATGGTGGGAGGAGGGTGGCAGCAGGGGAATAAGGTCAGCAATACTTCCAGGATGTTGTCAAAAGAGATTGTTAAGTTGTCAAATTTGCCAAGGCAGTAATATCAGACTTAGTGTCTATTAATAAAGAAAATGTTTAGGACAGGAGATTGGATCAGAATTGGATGTTTTAAGGTCTTTACAAGAGCATTTGTACCTCAGTACCCCAACATTTCTCTGACTTCTTCTGGACACTTCCAGAATGGTCATAAGCCAGGAAGATTATGATGATTTTAATGTAATGAAATGAAAATGTGGTGTGGTTGGGGTCAAAAAGCCAACGAGTTATGCTGATTTGGAAAGAACAAGCTGAAAACAGTTTTGTTCATATACCATTCCCTACGCCTTAGTTCCATGCAGAGTAAGAACGGTGAGGGAAGACTTTTTTTTATAGAATCAGATGTGTGGCCCTTAGGTTGTGAATAGATGCCTAACCTATTCAAAATCTTTGAAACTAGAATATAAGTTTGGTACTTGAGGATGAAGTTATTTGACTTCATTCCCACTTAATATTGTTGCCTGTTTTGTACATTTTCTGGATAGTTAAAAAAAAACCTCAAAGAAAAAACAGACAAAAGTATAGTTGATCCGAATTATTCAAGAGTTCCCCATTTGCCATCTCACCTACTGGCTAAAACTTATTTGTAACCCCAGAAATCAACTTGCGGTGCTTCTGAGGTCATTTGCAGACCTGAGCAGATTGGTGAAAGATTTGAGTTGCCTTACACGTGTGTGCTCTGCTGAGGTCTAACAAGGACTGTAAGCAAGAGTCCTTGGTCTATTTAGTGTCATATTTGTCATATTTTTTGTACTTTTTGTTGGTTATTTATTTCCCTGTTTAAAATGGGTCCCAAACACTGTGCTGAAATGCTGTTAGTGTTTCTAAGCAGCAAAAAGCTGTGTTGTGCCTTCTAAGAAAACACCTGTGTAGATAAGTTTTGTCCAGTCCTGAGTTACAGCACTACTGCTGTGAGTTCGGTATTAATGAGTCAATGATATATATTAAACAAAATGTCTTTCAGTCAAATAGAAACACATAAAACAAGATTACATATTGATCAGTTGATGAAAATGCTCTGTGGTCAGAAGCTAATAAGAACCTAACCCTGTATGTCCCCAATTTTCAATGACTCTGCACTTGCTATTTCAGAGTCAGTTGTGACTTGAGGACAAACTCTATCAAATAAAAAGAATGGACCATATTCATAATTCCCATGAATTCATTCTTATGGGAAAGCAGCAGTGATCTTCTAAGTAGGGACCAAAATTAACTGTTAAGTCCACAAAAAAAGTGTCACAACGCAAAGCTTTATGCTATCCAGTTTCTTGATTTGCTTCTCATGACAATCTTATTTACTGCGGATTTCCTTTATGTTCCTGAAAATTTCCCCAAGAGCCCTTGACATAGCACATGTAGAAATTTTTTTGAAACACACACACACCCAGGAAACTAGTCTCTAGGGAATGTACATGTATAAACATTGAGATAGTTTTTGTGCCTAGTGCCAAAAGTCCTATTTTCAGTTAACAAACTATTGATATTGTTGGAAAGCAGAGTATATAAGGAGGAAAAAGGGGATCGTGTAGCCTGGTAGCCATTGGTGACATGGAGTGGAGTCCAGTGTAGCTGGAGCTTCATCCTGTCTAATCTTGTCTGGCAACTGGTAGAGTAGTTACGCCTCAGGTCTATTCTGAGAGGCCCAGAAGGCCCCTGAGGTTAGAGAGAGCTCATCTTACATGAATAGAAAGTCAAGCTCAACAAAAATGTCCCTTGAACAAAACCTTGCCCATCAGAGAGAAATAATTCTGAATAGAGTGCAAGTTTTGCTATTATGATCTCCCCCAAACTAGGCCTATCAGTCCCTGTGGTTCTCTGCAGAGGGAGGCATGGAGGTAAAATGCCAGACAGCTATTTACCTGGAGGCACAAGGAGCCTCTCTGGGACTCCTCCAAGACAATGACAGATGACAGAAAGGCATTGTCATACAGCTCCTGTACCAGACCGTGGGTCATGAGTGGGATCTGGGGCAAGAGGTGTGGAGGCCAAAGGCAGTATAGTAGAGTGGAGGCCTGGAGGGAGTGGGCTTGATCCCAAGAGACACATGCGTAGCTTCCTGCAATACAGAGTCAGGGATTTATAAGGGACTGAAGTGCATTTAGAAATATAGGTTGTCAGGGCCATGATCTCACAGTTCATGGGGTTGAGCTCTATGTCAGTCTCTGTGCTGACATCTCAGAACCTGGAACTGTTTCAGATTCTGTGTCTCACTCTCTCTCTGCCCCTCCCCTACTTGTACTCTGTCTCTGTCTCTGTCTCTGTCTCTGTCTCTGTCTTTCTCTCTCTCACTCAAAAATAAATATTAAAAAATTAAAAAGAAAAAAAATATAGGTTGTAATGATGGGAATTCATTCACACAGACTGCAATAGTGAGAAGAAATATGTCTGATTCATCTAAGTATGAGACCATCTTTACTGCCTGACATTGGATTCTCTTGTCCTCATTTTCTATGTTTCTCTGTTGTCTAATCTGATAAATTTCCCCTGGTTGCTTATTAGAACCATTCAGGAAGCCTTAAAAAATGCCTGGACCACCTCAAAGGTTCCAATTTAATTGATCAGGGGTGAATTCTGGGTGTCTGTAGGCTTAAAAGGCATCTAAGATGAGTCAGATGGTTAGCCAGGGTTGAAAAGTACTGCTCTAAAACATATCACTGAGAATTTTCACTCTCCATAGCCCAGTGGATTATAATCAAAGATCCATTAGGCAGGAATCCCGCTACATGCCCACGTCAAGAAGATGTGCTTCTTAAGGGGCGCCTGGGTGGCTCAGTCAGTTGAGCGTCCGACTCTAGCTCAGGTCATGATCTCAGTTTGTGGGTTCGAGCCCCATGTTGGGCTCTGTGCTGACAGCTCAGAGTCTGGAGCCTGCTTCGGAGTCTGTCTCCCTCTCTCTCTGTACCTCCCCCACTTGCGCTCTCTCTCTTTCTCAAAAATAAACATTAAAAAAAAAAAAAGATGCACTTCTTGCATACAAATGTGTTCCATGCCACTTGCCTGTCTGCTTTTGCCCTGTTGTGAGGAATTCCTCTGGTTGTTTGTTTGTTTGTTTGTTGGGGATTTTTTTTTTTTTTTTACCTTTTCCTTCTTTCTGGCCACTCCAGACCTTCCAAGCCCTGTTTTTTTCTCCTGCCTTTGACCCAAGACTTGTTGCTGGTGATAAAGTTGGGAAACTGTGGTTACAGGTGGCAGGGGGCGGGGGGGGGGGGGGGGG